>NC_143481.1:52532069-52612195 GCF_027475165.1 Benincasa hispida | reverse complement strand
ATAGTCATAGCAGACTTCCACTTGTAGAAATCCAATGTTCGTTTTTTTCGGACTCATTCTCGACCTTTTGAGCCCAAGTTTGTGCACAATGGGAAAAAAACTACTTTCCAGGGTTCATTTATGTACTTTTCGAACCAAACTTCGTCCAAATTTCATTCATAGTAGGACTTCCTGTTTAGAAATCCAAAGTCCGTCTTTTCGGACGGCTTTCTCGACCTTTTGTGCCTAAGTTCGTCCACAATGGGTACAAACCTACTTTCCGTGTTGTTTTAAATACTTTTAAACCAAACTTCATCGAAATTTTTAGTCAGCGACTTTCAGTTAAAGAAATCCAAAAGTTCGTTCTTTCGGACTCTGTCTCTCGACCACTTTTGTGCCTAAGTTCGTCCACAATGGTACAGAACCACTCACTAGTCCATAAGTACCTTTTGAACCAAACTTCGTCCAAATTTTTAGACATAGCAGACTTCCACTTGTAGAAATCCAAAGTTCGTCCTTTTCGGACTGTTTCTCGACCTTTTGGGCCTAAGTTCGTCCACATTGGTACAAACCTACTTTACAGGGTTCATAAGTACCTTTTGAACCAAACTTCGTCCAAATTTTTAGTCATAGCAGACTTTCACTTGTAGAAATCCAAAGTTTGTTCTTTTCGACATACCTTTCTCACCTTTAGTTCCTAAGTTAGTCCACAAAGGTACAAAAACTACTTTTCAGGCTCATGAAATACCTTTTGAACCAAACTTCGTCCAATGATAGTCCATAGCAGTCTTCTCCCCTTTGTAGAAATCCAAAGTTCATTCTTTTCGTACATCTTTCTCGACCTTTTTGTGCCTAAGATCGTCCACAAAGGAAAACAAAATTTCTTTCCAGGCTCATAAGTACCTTTGAACCAACTATCGTTTTTCCGAATTTTTAATCATAGCAGACTTCCACTCTTAGAATTCAAAGTTTTCGTCTTTTCGGACCCCTTTCTCGACCTATTGTGCTATGAATTCCAAAATGGTACAAAACTACTTTCCAGGGCTCATAAGTACCTTTTGAGCCAAACTTCGTCCAAATTTTTAATCATAGCAGACTTCCACTCTTAGAAATTCAAAGTTCGTTCTTTTCGGACCCTTTCTCGACCTATTGTGCCTATGTTCGTCCAAAATGGTACAAAACTACATTCCAAGGTTCATAAGTACCTTTGGAACAAGAGTTCGTATAAATTTTTAGTCATAGCAAACTTCCACTTGTAGAAATCCACAGTTCGTACTTTAGGGACTCTTTCTCGACCTTTCAAGCGTAAGTTCGTCGACAATGGTACAAAACTACTTTTCAAGATTCATAAGTACCTTTTGAAACAAACTTCATCCAAATTTTTAGTCATAGCAGACTTCCACTTGTAGAAATCAAATGTTCGTCCTTTTCTGACTTTTTCTCGACCTTTTGAGCCTAACTTCGTCCAAAATTGTACAAAACTACTTTCAGTGTTCATAAGTACCTTTTGAACGAAACTTCGTCCAAAATTTATAGTCATAGCAGACTTCCAGATGTAGAAATCCAAAGTTCGTTCTTTTCGGACTCTTTCTCGACCTTTTGTGCCTAAGTTCGTCCACAATGGTACAGAACTACTCTCTAGGGTCCATAAGTGCCTTTTGAACCAACTTCGTTCAAATCTTTAGTCATAGCAGACTTCCACTTGTAGAATTCCAACGTTCATTTTTTTCGAACTCTTTCTCGACCTTTTGCGCCTAAGTTCGTCCACAATGGTACAAAACTACTTTCCAGGGCTAATAGGTAACTTTTGAGCCTTACTTCGTCCAAATTTTTAATCATAGAAGACTTCCACTCTTAGAAATTCAAAGTTCGTTCTTTTCGGACCCTTTCTCGACCTATTGTGCCTATGAATTCCAAAATGGTACAAAACTACTTTCCAGGGCTCATAAGTACCTTTTGAGCCAAACTTCGTCCAAATTTTTAATCATAGAAGACTTCCACTCTTAGAAATTCAAAGTTCGTTCTTTTCGGACCCTTTCTCGACCTATTGTGCCTATGAATTCCAAAATGGTACAAAACTACTTTCCAGGGCTCATAAGTACCTTTTGAGCCAAACTTCGTCCAAATTTTTAATCATAGAAGACTTCCACTCTTAGAAATTCAAAGTTCGTTCTTTTCGGACCCTTTCTCGACCTATTGTGCCTATGAATTCCAAAATGGTACAAAACTACTTTCCAGGGCTCATAAGTACCTTTTGAGCCAAACTTCGTCCAAATTTTTAATCATAGCAGACTTCCACTCTTAGAAATTCAAAGTTCGTTCTTTTCGGACCCTTTCTCGACCTATTGTGCCTATGTTCGTCCAAAATGGTACAAAACTACATTGCAAGGTTCATAAGTACCTTTGGAACAAGAGTTCGTATAAATTTTTAGTCATAGCAAACTTCCACTTGTAGAAATCCACAGTTCGTACTTTAGTTACTCTTTCTCGACCTTTCAAGCGTAAGTTCGTCGACAATGGTACAAAACTACTTTTCAAGATTCATAAGTACCTTTTGAACCAAACTTCATCCAAATTTTTAGTCATAGCAGACTTCCACTTGTAGAAATCAAATGTTCGTCCTTTTCTGACTTTTTCTCGACCTTTTGAGCCTAACTTCGTCCAAAATTGTACAAAACTACTTTAGTGTTCATAAGTACCTTTTGAACGAAACTTCGTCCAAATTTATAGTCATAGCAGACTTCCACTTGTAAAAATCCAAAGTTCGTTTTTTTCAGACTCATTCTCGACCTTTTGAGCCCAAGTTTGTGCACAATGGAAAAAAACTACTTTCCAGGGTTCATTTATGTACTTTTCGAACCAAACTTCGTCCAAATTTTCATTCATAATAGACTTCCTCTTGTAGAAATCCAAAGTCCGTCGTTTTTGGACTCTTTCTCGACCTTTTGTGCCCAAGTTTGTCCAAAATGGTAAAAAAAACTACTTTCCAGAGTTCATAAGTAACTTTTGAACCAAACTTCATCGAAACTTTTAGTCATAGCAGGCTTCTGCTTGTAGAAATCCAAAGTTCGTCCTTTCATGTCTAACTTCGTCCACAATGATACAAAACTACTTTCCAGGGTTCGTACGTACCTTTTGAACCAAACTTCATCCAAATGTTTAGTCATAACAGTCTTCCACCTGTAGAAATCCAAAGTTCGTTCTTTTCGGACTCTTTCTCGACCTTTTATGCCTAAGTTCATCCACAATGGTACAAAACAACTTTCAAAGGTTCATAAGTATCTTTTGAAACAATGTTCGTCCAAATTTTTAGTCATAGCAGACTTCCACTTTTAGAATTCCAAAGTTCGTTATTTTCGTATTCTTAGAAATCCTAAGTTCGTTCTTTTCGAACTCTTTCTCGACCTTTTGTGTCTAAGTTCGTCCACAATGGTACAAAACTACTTTCCAAGGTCCTAAAGTACCTTTTGAACGAAACTTCGTCCCAATTTTTAGTCATACCATCCTTCTAGTTGTAGAAATCCAAAGTTCGTCCTTTTCGGACTCTTTCTCGACCCTTTGTGCCTAAGTTCATCCAAAATGGTACAAAACTACTTTAAAGGGTCCATAAGTACCTTTTGAACCAAATTTCGTTCAAATTTTTAGTCATAGCAGACTTCCATTCGTAGAAATCCAAAGTTCGTCCTTTTCAGACATTTTCTCTACCATTTGTGCCTATCTTCGTCCACAATGGTACGAAACTACTTTCCAGGATTCAAAAGTACATTTCCAAAAAAACTTCATCCAAATTTTTAGTCGTAGCAGACTTCCAATTGTAGACAGCCAAAGTTTTTCCTTTTGGGACTCTTTCTCGACCTTTTGTGTCGAAATTCGTCCAAAATGGTACAAAACTATTTTTCAGGGTTCATAAGTACCATTTGAACCAAACATCGTCCAAATTTTTAGTCATAGCAAACTTCCATTTTTAGAAATTAAAAGTTCGTTCTTTTTGGACTCTTTCTCGATCTTTCGTGCACAAGTTCGTCAACAATGGTACAAAACTACTTTCTAGGATTCATAAGTAAGTACCTTTTGAACCAAACTTGGTCTAAATTTTTAGTCATAGCAGACTTCCACTTGTAGAAATCAATAGTTCTTCCTTTTCGGACTCTTTCTCGACCTTTTATGCCTAAAAGTTCATCCACGATGGTACAAAACTTCTTTCTAGGGTTCATAACTACCTTTTTAACAAAACTTCTTCCAAATTTTCAGTCATAGCAGACTTCCACTTGTAGGAATCCAAAGTTCAACCTTTTCAGACTCTTTCTTGACATTTAATGCTTAAGTTCGTCCACAATGGTACAAAACTACTTTCCAGGGTTCATAAGTACCTTATGAACGAAACTTCATCCCAATTTTTAGTCATACCATCCTTCTAGTTGTAGAAATCCAAAGTTCGTCCTTTTCAGACTCTTTCTCGACCCTTTGTGCCTAAGTTCATCCAAAATGGTACAAAACTGCTTTACAGGGTCCATAAGTACCTTTTGAACCAAACTTCGTTCAAATTTTTAGTCATAGCAGACTTCCATTCGTAGAAATCCAAAGTTCGTCCTTTTCAGACATTTTCTCGACCATTTGTGCCTATCTTCGTCCACAATGGTACGAAACTACTTTCCAGGGTTCAAAGGTACATTTCGAACAAAACTTTATCCAAATTTTTAGTCGTAGCAGACTTCCAATTGTAGACAGCCAAAGTTTTTCCTTTCGGGACTCTTTCTCGACCTTTTGTGTCGAAATTCGTCCAAAATGGTACAAAACTATTTTCCAGGGTTCATAAGTACCATTTGAACCAAACATCGTCCAAATTTTTAGTCATAGAAAACTTCCATTTTTAGAAATTAAAAGTTCGTTCTTGTTGGACTCTTTCTCGATCTTTCGTGCATAAGTTCGTCAACAATGGTACAAAACTACTTTCTAGGATTCATAAGTAAGTACCTTTTGAACCAAACTTGGTCTAAATTTTCAGTCATAGCAGACTTCCACTTGTAGGAATCCAAAGTTCGTTCTTTTCGGACTCTTTCTTGACATTTAATGCCTAAGTTCGTCCACAATGGTACAAAACTACTTTCCAGGGTTCATAAGTACCTTTTGAACGAAACTTCGTCCAAATTTTTAGTCATACCATCCTTCTAGTTGTAGAAATCCAAAGTTCGTCCTTTTCGGACTCTTTCTTGACCCTTTGTGCCTAAGTTCGTCCAAAATGGTACAAAACTACTTTACAGGGTCCATAAGTACCTTTTGAACAAAACTTCGTTCAAATTTTTAGTCATAGCAGACTTCCATTCGTAGAAATCCAAAGTTCGTCCTTTTCAGACATTTTCTCGACCATTTGTGCCTATCTTCGTCCACAATGGTACGAAACTACTTTCCAGGGTTCAAAGCTACATTTCGAAAAAAACTTCATCCAAATTTTTAGTCATAGCAGACTTCCAATTGTAGAAAGCCAAAGTTTTTCCTTTCGGGACTCTTTCTCGACCTTTTGTGTCGAAATTCGTCCAAAATGGTACAAAACTATTTTCCAGGGTTCATAAGTACCTTTTGCACAAAACTTCGTCTAAATTTTTAGTAATAACAGACTTCCACTTTTAAAATTCCAAAGTTCGTTCTTTTCAGATTCTTAGAAATCCAAAGTTCGTTCTTTTTGGACACATTCTCAACCTTTTGTGTCTAAGCTTTTCCACAATGGTACAAAACAACTTTCCAGGGTTCATATGTACATTTTGAACCAAACTTTCTCAAAATTTTTAGTCATAGCAGACTTCCACTTCTAGAAATGCAAAGTTCGTTCTTTTCGGACTCTTTCCCGACCTTTTGTGCCTAAGTTCATCCACAATAGTACAAAACTACTTTTCAGGGTTCATAAGTACTTTTTGAACCAAACTTTGTCCAAATTTTAGCCATAGCAGACTTTCACTTATAGAAATCGAAAGTTCTTCCTTTTCGGACTCTTTCTCAACCTTTTGTGCCTAAGTTTATCCACAATGGTACAAAACTACTTACCAGGTTCATACTACCTTTTGAACCAAACTTAGTTAGATTTTTAGTCATATAAAATTTTCACTTTTAGAAATCAAAAGTTCTTCCTTTTCGGACTCTTTCTCAACCTTTTGTGCTTAAGTTCGTCAACAATGGTACAGACTACTCTTCAGGGTTCATTTATCTTTTGAACAAAACTTCGTCCAAATTTTTAGTCATAGCCAACTTCCACCTGTAGAAATCCAAAGTTCGTGCTTTTCGGACTCTTTCTCGACCTATTGTGCCTAAGTTCGTCCACAATGGTACAAAACTACTTTTCAGGATTCATAAGTACCTTTTGAACAAAACTTCGTTCAAATTTTTAGTCATAGTAGACTTCCACTTGTAGAAATCCAAAGTTCGCTCTTTTCGGACCCTTTCTTTTGTGTCTAAATTCGTCCACTTGTACAAAATTACTTTCCAGAGTTCATAAGTACCTTTTGAATCAAACTTCGTCTAAATTTTTAGTCATAGAACACTTCCACTTGTAGAAATAAAAATTTTGTCCTTTACGGACTCTTTCTATACCTTTTGTGCCTAAGTTCGTCCACAATGGTACAAAAATACTTTCCAGGGTTCATAAGTACCTTTTGAACAAAACTTCGTCAAAATTTTTAATCATAACAGACTTCAACTTTTAGAAATCTAAAGTTCATTCTATTCGGACTCTTTCTCGACCTTTTGTGCCTAAGTTCATCCACAATAGTACAAAAGTACTTTCCAGAGTTCGTAAGTACCTTTTGAACCATACTTCGTCCAAATTTTTAATCATAGTAGACTTCCACTTATAGCAATACATAGTTCGTTCTTTCTGGACTCTTTCTAGAACTTTCGTGCCTAAGTTTGTCCAATATGGTACAAAACTACTTTCCATGGTTAATAAGTATCTTTTGAGCCAAAATTCGTCTAAATTTTTAGTCATAGAAGACTTCCACTTATAGATATCCAAAGTTCGTTCTTTTCGAACTCTTTCTCAACCTTTTGTGCCTAAGTTCGTCCACAATTGTACAAAATACTTTCCAAGGTTCATAAGTACCTTTTGAACCATTGTTGGCCTAAATTTTTAGTCATAGCAGACTTCCACTTGTAGGAAATCAAAAGTTCTTCCTTTTTAGACTATTTATTGACCTTTCGTGCGTAAGTTCGTCCACAATGGTACTAAACAACTTTCCAGGGTTCATAAGTACCTTTTAAACCAAACTTCGTCCAAATTTTTAGTCATAGCAGAATTCCACTTGTAAAAATCCAACATTCTTTCTTTTCGGACTCTTCCTCGACCTTTTTTCCCTAAGATCGTCCACAATGGTACAAAACTATTTTCCAGGGTTCATAAGTACCTTTTGAACAAAACTTCATTCAAATTTTTAATCATAGTAGACTTCCACTTTTAGAAATCCAAAATTCATCCTTTTTGGACTCTTTCTTGACCTTTTGATCCAAAGTTTGTCCACAATGTAACAAAACTACTTTCTAGGGTTCTTAAGTACCTTTTGAAGCAAACTTTGTCCAAGTTTTTAGTCATAGCAGACTTCCACTTCTAGAAATCCAAAGTTCATCCTTTTCGGACATTTCCTCAACCATTTGTGCCTAAGTTCGTCCAATATGGTACAAAACTACTTTTTAATGCCTAATTTCATCCACAATGGTACAAAACTACTTCCCAAGGTTCATAAGAAATTTTTGAACCAAATTCGTCCAAATTTTTAGTCATAGTAGACTTCCACTTCTAGAAATCGAAAGTTGTTTCTCTTCGGACTCTTTCTCGACCATTTGTGTCTAAGTTCGTCCACAATGTTACAAAACTACTTTCATGGGTTCATAAGTAGTACCTTTTGAACCAAACTTCGTCCAAATTTTTAATGATAGCAGACTTCCACTTGTAGAAATCCAAAGTTCGTACTTTTTGGACTCTTTTTCTACCTTTTGTGCCTAAGTTCATCCAAAATGGTACCACACTACTTTCCAAGGTTCATAAGTACCTTTTGAACCAAACTTCGTCTAAATTTTTGTCCTGGCAGACTTCCACTTGTAGAAATTCAAAGTTCGTACTTTTCGGACTCTTTCTCGACCTTTTGTGACTATGTTCTTCCACAATGGTAAAAAACTACATTCCAATGTTCATAAGTACTTTATGAACAAAACTTCGTCTAAATTTTTAGTCATAGCAGACTTTCAATTGTAGATATCCAAAGTTCATCCTTTTCAGACTCTTTCTCGACCTTTTGTGCCTAACTTCGTCCACAATGCTACAAAACTATTTTCCAGGGTTCATAAGTACTTACCTTTTGAACCAAAGTTCGTCCAAATTTTTAGTCATAGCAGACTTCCACTTGTAGAAATCCAAAGTTCATTCTTTTAGGACTCTTTCTCGACCTTTTGATTCTAAATTCATCCACTTGTACAAAACTACTTTCAAGGGTTCATAAGTACCTTTTGAATCAAACTTCGTAAAAATTTTTAGTCATACAACACTTCCACTTGTAGAAATCCAATGTTCGCCCTTTAACGACTCTTTCTCGATATTTCGTGTTAAGTTCGTCCACAATCGTACAAAACTACTTTCCAGGGTTCATAAGTACCTTTTGAACAAAGTTTTGTCCAAATTTTTAATCATAACAGACTTCACTTGTAGAAATCTAAAGTTCGTTCTTTTCAGACTCTTTCTCGACCTTTTGTGCCTAAGTTCGTCCACAATAGTACAAAACTACTATCCAAGGTTCGTCAGTACCTTTTGAACCAAACTTCATCCAAATTTTTAATCATTGTAGACTTCCACTTGTAGCAATCCAAAGTTCGTTCTTTTTGGACTCTTTCTCAACCTTTTGTGCCTAAGTTCGTCCTTTGAACCAAACTTCGTCGAAATTTTTAGTAATAGAACACTTCCACTTGTAGAAATCCAATGTTCGTCCTTTTCGGATTCTTTCTAGACCTTTCGTGTATAAGTTCGTCCAGAATGGTAAAAAACTACATTCCAGTTTCATATATACCCCTTGAACCAAACTTCATCAAAATTTTTAGTCATAGCAGACTTCCACTTGTAGAAAACCAAAGTTCATCCTTTTCGGCACTTTCTCGATATTTTGTTCCTAAGTCCATCCACAATGGTACAACACTATTTTCCAGGGTTCATAAGTACCTTTTGAACAAAACTTCATCCAAATTTTTAGTCATAGCAGACTTCCACTTGTAGAAATCCAAAGTTAATTCTTTTCGAACTCTTTAGACCTTTTGATCCTAAGTTCGTCCACAATGTAACAAAACTACTTTCCAGGGTTCATAAGTACCTTTTGAAGCAAATTTCGTCCATGTTTTTAGTCATAGCAGACTTCCACTTGTAGAAATCCAAAGTTCGTCCTTTTCGGACATTTTCTCGACCATTTGTGCCTAAGTTCGTCCAATATGGTACAAAACTAATTTCCAATGCCTAAGTTCGTCCACAATGGTACAAAACTACTTTCCAGGGTTCATAAGAACTTTTTGAACCAAATTTTTAGTCATAGTAGGCTTCCACTTCTAGAAATCGAAAGTTCTTTCCCTTTAGACTCTTCTCGACTATTTGTGCCTAAGTTCGTCCACAATGTTACAAAACTACTTTCATGGCATAAGTACCTTTTGAACCAAACTTCGTCCAAATTTTTACTCATAGCAGACTTCCACTTGTAGAAATCCAAAGTTCGTACTTTTCGAACTCTTTCTCCACCTTTTGTGCCTAAGTTCATCCAAAATGGTACCACACTACTTTTCAGGGTTCATAAGTACCTTTTGAACCAAACTTCGTCCAAATTGGCCATCAGGACCTCCCCTTTCCTTTGACCAACGGGACCAATTACGATCGATTCGCTAAACATTCGACGATTCGAGTCCCCCTTTTTTTCCCGGTCCAATATTTGTTCTCGAAAGTCTTCGTTTCCGTGTCGAAGCAAACTCTCCAAATTTATGACCAACCCTTCCTTCAGTGATCTTACAACGAACAGACCTAACCGCCGCACCGAGTTTTCGGGGGGGGGGGGGGGGGGGGTGGGACACTGCAAGGTGGGTAGTTTATCAACGGATCCGGCTACCCTTTCAAGAGGTCTAGCTTTTCTTTCACACCCGCTTTCTTAGTCATAGTAGACTTCCACTTGTAGAAATCCAAAGTTCGTTCTTTTCGAATTCTTTCTCGACCTTTTATGCCTAAGTTCGTCCACAATGGTATAAAACTACTTTCCAAGTTTCATAAGTACTTTTTGAACCAAATGTCGTCCAAATTGTTAGTCATGGCAGATTTCCACTTGTAGAAATCGAAAGTTCGTCCTTTCCGAACTCTTTCTCGTTCTTTTGGGTCTAAGTTCGTCCACAATGGTACAAAACAACTTTCAAAGGTTCATAAGTACCTTTTGAACCAAACTTCGTCCAAAATTTTAGTCGTGGCAGACTTCCCCTTGTAGGAATCCATAGTTCGTTGTTTTCAGACACTTTCTCGACCTTTTGTGCTTAAGCTCATCCACAATGGCACCAAACATCTTTCCAGGATTCATAAGTAACTTTTGAACTAAACTTCTTCAAAATTTTTAGTCATAGCAGACTTCCACTTGTAGAAATCCATAGTTTATCCTTTTCAGACTCTTTCTTGACCTTTCGTGCCAAAGTTCGTCCACAATGGTACAAAACTACTTTCCAGGGTTCATAAGTACCTTTTGAACCTAACTTCATCCAAATTTTTAGTCATAGCAGACTTCCACTTGTAGAAATCTAAAGTTCGTTCTTTTCGGACACTTTCTCGACCTGTTATGCCTAAGTTCGTCGACAATGGTACAAAACTATTTTCCAGGGTTCATAAGTACCTTTTGAACCAAATGTCCAAAGTTTTATTCATAGTAGACTTCCATTTGTATAAATAAAAAGGTCGTCCTTTTCGGACTCTTTCTTGACCGTTCGTGCCAAAGTTTGTCCACAATGGTACAAAACTATTTTCCAAGGATCGTAAGTATCTTATTAAGAAAACTTCAACCAAATTTTTAGTCATAGCAAATTTCCACATGTAGAAATCCAAAGTACATTCTTTTTGGACTCTTTCTCGACCTTTCGTGCCTAAGTTCGTCCACAATGGTACAAAACTACTTTTCAAGGTTCATAAGTACCTTTTTAACCAAACTACATCCAAATTTATAGTCATAACAGACTTCAACTTGTGGAAATCGAAAGCTTGTTTTTTTCAGACTCTTTCTCGACCTTTTCTGCCTAAGTTCGTCCACAATGGAACAATACTACTTTCCATGGTTCATAAGTACCTTTCGAAACAAACTTCGTCCAAATTTTCAGTTATAGCAGACTTCCACTTGTAGAAATATAAAGTTCGTTCTTTTCGGACTCTTTCTCGACCTTTTGTTCCTAAGTTCGTCCACAAATGAACAAAACTACTTTTCAGTGTTCATAAGTACCTTTTGTACCAAACTTTGTCCAAATTTTTAGTCATAGCAGATTTCCACTTGTAGAAATCCAAAGTTCGTGTTTTCGGACTCTTTCTCAACCTTTCCAGCCTAAGTTTGTCCAGAATGGTACAAAACTACTTTCAAGGGCTCATAAGTACCTTTTGAACCAAACTACATCAAAATTTTTAGTCATAGCAGACTTCCACTTGTAGAAATCCAAAGTTTGTTTTTTCCGACTCTTTCTCGACGTTTTGTGCCTATTATCCAAAATAGTTACTTTCCAGGGTCCATAAGTACCTTTTGAACAAAACTTCGTCCTAATTTTTAGTCATAGCAGACTTCCACTTGTAGAAATTCAAAGTTCGTCCTTTTTGGACACTTTCTCGACCTATCGTGCCTATGTTCGTCCACAATGGTACAAAACTACTTTCCAGGGTTCATAAGTACCTTTTGAACCAAACTTCGTCCAAAGTTATACATAGCAGACTTCCACTTGTAGAAATCCAAACTTCGTTCTTTTCATACTCTTTCTCCACCTTTTGTGCCTAGGTACAAAACTACTTTCCAAGGTACATAAGTACCTTTTGAACCAAACTTCGTCAAACTTTTTAGTCATAGCAGACTTCCACTTGTAGAAATAAAAATTTTGTCCTTTACGGACTCTTTCTAAACCTTTTGTGCCTAAGTTCGTCCACAATGGTACAAAAATACTTTTCAAGATTCATAATTACCTTTTGATCTAAACTTCGTCCAAACTTTTAGTCATAGCAGACTTCCACTTGTAGAAATCCGAACTTCATTCTTTTCGGACTCTTTCTTGACCTTTTGTGCCTAAGTTCGTCCACAATGGAACAAAACTACTTTCCACTGTGCATAGTACCTTTTGAACCAAACTTCATCCAAATTTTTAGTCATTGGAGACTTCCACTTATAGAAATCCAAATTTCGTTCTTTTCGGACTTTTTCCCTACCTTTTGCGCCTAAGTTCCCCACAATAGTACAAAACTACTTTCCAAGGTTCATAAGTACCTTTTGATCAAAACTTATGAATCAAAGTTCATCCAAATTTTAAGTCATAGCAGATTTGCACTTGTAGAAATCCAAAGTTCTTCCTTTTCAAACTCTTTATCGAACTTTCGTGCTTCAGTTCCACCACAATTGTACAAAACCACTTTCAAGGGTTCATAAGTACCTTTTAAACCAAACTTCGTCCAAATTTGTATTCATAACAGACTTCCAATGGTACAAATCCAAAGTTCGTTCTTTTCGGACTCTTCCTTGATCTTTTGTAGCTAACTGTGTCTATAGTGCTACAAAACTACTTTCCAGGGTTCATAAGTACCTTTCGAACAAAACTTCGTCCAAATATTTAGTCATAGCAGACATCCTCTTGTAGAAATCCAAAGTTCGTCGTTTTCGGACTCTTTCCCGACCTTTTCTGACTATGTTCGTCCACAATGGTATAAAACTACTTTCCAAGGTTCATAAGTACCTTTTGAACCAAAGTTCGTCCAAATTTTTAGTCATAGCAGACTTCCACTTGTATGAATCAAAAGTTTGTCCTTTTCGGACTCTTTCTCGACCTTTGGTGCCTAAGTTTGTCCACAATGGTCCAAAACTATTTAGCAGGTTCATACTACCTTTTGAACCAAACTTCGTCTAAATCTTTAATCACAGAAAACTTCAACTTCTAAAAATCCAAAGTTCGTCCTTTTCGGACTCTTTCTCGACCTTTTGCACTTAAGTTCGTCCATAATGGTACAGACTACTCTCCAGGGTTTATAAGTACCTTTTAAACCAATCTTCGTCCAAATTTTTAGTTATGGAAGACTTCCATTTGTAGAAATCCAAAGTTCGTCCTTTTCAGACTCTTTATCGACCTTTCGTGCGTAAGTTCATCCACAATGGTACAAAAAAACTTTCAAGGGTTCATAAGTACATTTTACCCCAAACTTCGTGAATTTTTATTCATAGAAGACTTCCACTTGTACCTTTTGAGCCAAACTTCGTACAAATTTTTAGTCATGGTAGATTTCTACTTGTAGAAATCCAAAGTTCGTCCTTTTCAAACACTTTCTCGACCTTTTGTGCCTAAGTTCATCCAAAATGGTACAAAACTACATTCTAGGGTCATAAGTATCTTTTGAAGCAAACTTCGTCCAAACTTTTAGTCATAGCAGACTTCCACTTTTAGAAATCGAAGTTCGCCTTTTTCGGACTCTTTCTCGACCTTTGGTGTCTAAGTTTGTCCACAATGGTCCAAAACTACTTACCAAGTTCATACTACCTTTCGAACCAAACTTCGTCTAAATTTTTTATCATAGAAAACTTCCACTTCTAGAAATTCAAAGTTCGTCCTTTTCGGACTCTTTCTCGACCTTTTGTGTATAAGTTCGTCCACAATGGTACAGACTACTCTCTAGGGTCATAAGTACCTTTTGAACCAAACTTTGTCTAAATTTTTAGTCATGGAAGACTTCCACTTGTAGAAATCCAAAGTTCGTCCTTTTCAGACTCTTTCTAGAACTTTTGTGCCTGATTTCATCCAAAATGGTACAAAACTACTTTCCAAGGTTCATAAGTACCTTTTGTACCAAATTCGTTAAAATTTTTAGCCATAGCAGACTTCCACTTGTACAAATCCAAAGTTCGTCCTTTTCGGAAATTTTCTTGACCATTTGTGCCTAAGTTCGTCCACAATGGTACAAAACTACTTTCAAGGGTTCATAATACCATTGGAACCAAACATCGTCCAAATTTTTAGTCATAGCAAACTTCCATATGTAGAAATCAAAAGTTCGTCCTTTTTGGACTCTTTTTCAACCTTTTGTGCATAAGTTCGTCAACAATGGTACAAAACTACTTGCCAGGGCCCATAAGTACCTTTTGAACAAAACTTCGTCCAAATGTTTATTCATAGTAGACTTCCACTTGTACAAATTCAAAGTTCGTCTTTTTCGAACTCTTTCTCGACCTTTTATGCCTAAGTTCGTCTACAATGGTACAAAACTACTTTCCAGGGTTCATAAGTACCGTTTTAATAAAACTTCGTCCAAATTTTTAGTCATAGCAGACTTCCACTTGTAGAAATCCAAAGTTGTTCTTTTTCGGACTCTTTCTCGACCTTTTGTGCCTAAGTTCATCCAGAATGGTACAAAACTACTTTCCAGGGTTCATAAGTACCTTTTGAACAAAACTTAGTTCAAATTTTTAGTCATAGCAGAGTTTCACTTGTAGAATTCCAAAGTTCGTCCTTCTTAGACATTTTCTCGACCATTTGTGCCTTTGTTCGTCCACAATGGTACAAAACTACTTTCCAGGGTTCATAAGTACCTTTTGAACAAAACATTATCCAAATTTTTAGTCATAGCAAACTTCCATTTATAGAAATCAAAAGTTCGTCTTTTTGGACTCTTTCTCGACCTTTCGTGCATAAGTTCGTCAACAATGGTACAAAACTACTTTCTAGGATTCATAAGTATCTTTTGAACCAAACTTCGTTCAAATTTTTAGTCATAGCAGAATTTAACTTGTAGAAATCCAAAGTTCGATCTGTTCGGACTCTTTCTCGACCTTTTGTGCCTATGTTCGTTCACAATGGTACAAAACTACTTTCCAGATTCATAAGTGCCTTTTCAACCAAATTTCTTCCCAATTTTTAGTCGTACCTGACTTCCACTTGTATAAATCCAAAGTTCATTCTTTCCAGACTCTTTATCAACCATTTGTGCCTAAGTTCGTCCACAATGGTACAAAACTACTTTCCAGGGTTCATATTTACCTTTTGAACCAAATTTCGTCCAAATTTTTAGTCATAGCAGACTTCCACTTGTAGAAATTTAAAGTTCGTCGTTTTCGGACTCTTTCTCGACCTTTTGTGCCTAAGTTCATTCACAATGGTATAAAACTACTTTTCAGGGTTCTTATGTACCTTTTGGACCAAACTTCATCAAAATTATTAGTCATAGCAGACTTCCACTTGTAGAAATCCAAAGTTCATTGTTTTCAGACTCTTTTCGACCTTTTTTGCCTAAGTTTGTCCACAATGGTACAAAACTACTTTCCAGGATTCATAAATACCTTTTGAACCAAACTTCGTCCAAATTTTTAGTCATAGCAGACGTAAACTTGAAGAAATTTTTTTACTCCTTTTCGGACTCTTTCTCGACCTTTCGTGCCTAAGTTCGTCCACAATGGTACAAAAATAGTTTCCAGGGTTCGTTACCTTTTGAACAAAACTTCGTCCAAATTTTTAGTTATAGCAAACTTCCAAAATTCGTCCTTTTCGGACTTTCTCGTCCTTTTGTGTCTAAGTTCGTCCACAATGGTACAAAACTACTTTCCAAGGTTCATAAGTACTTTTTTTTCAAAGCTTCGTCCAAATTTTTACTCATTGCAAACTTCCATCTGTAGAAATCCAAAGGTCGTTGTTTTCAGACTCTTTCTCGACCTATTGTGCGTAACTTCATCCACAATTGTATAAAACTACTTTCCAAGGTTCATAAGTGCCTTTTGAACCAAATTTCGTCCAAATTTTTAGTCAAAGCAGACTTCCACTTATAGATATCCAAAGATCAACGTTTTCGGTCTCTTTCTCGACCTTTCGTGCCTAAGTTCATTTACAATGGTACAAAACTACTTTCCAGGGCTCATACGTACCTTTTTAACCAAATTTCGTCCAAATTTTTAGTCATAGCAGACTTCAAATTGTAGAAATCCAATATTCGACCTTTCGTGCCTAAGTTCGTCCACAATGGAAAACTTTTTTCCAGTGTTAATAACTACCTTTTGAACCAAACTTCGTCCAAATTATTAGTCATAGTAAACTTCCACTTGTAGAAATCTAAAGTTCATCATTTTCGGACTCTATATCGACCTTTTTTGCCTAAGTTTGTCCACAATGGTACAAAACTACTTTTCAGGGTACATTAGTACCTTTTGAACCAAACTTCATCCAAATTTTTAGTCATAGCAGACTTCTACTTGTAGAAATCCAAAGTTCATCGTTTTCGGACTCTTTATCGACCTTTTGTGCCTAAGTAAGTCCACAATGGTAAAAACTACTTTCCAGGGTTCATATGTACCTTTTGAACCAAATTTCGCCCAAATTTTTGGTCATAGCAGACTTCCATTTGTAGAAATTCAAAGTTTGTCGTTTTCGGACTCTTTTTTGTTCCTAAGTTCATCCACAATGGTATAAAACTACTTTTAGGGTTCATATGTACCTTTTGGACCAAACTTCATCCAAATTTTTAGTCGTAGCAGACTACCACTTGTAGAAATCCAAAGTTCATTGTTTTCGGACTCTTTATCGACCTTTTGTGCCTAAGTTTGTCCACAAATGTAGAAAACTACTTTCCAGGGTTCATAAGTACCTTTTGAACCAAACTTCGTCCAAATTTTTAGTCATAGCAGACTTACACTTGTAGAAATCCAAAGTTCGTCTTTTTCGGACTCTTTCTCGACCTTTCGTGTCTAAGTTCGTCCACAATGTTACAAAAATACTTTCCAGGGTTCATAAGTACCTTTTGAATCAAACTTCGTCCAATTTTTAGTTATAGCAGACTTCCACCTGTAGAAATCAAAAGTTCGTCCTTTTCGGACTTTCTCGACCTTTTGTGCCTAAGTTAGTCCAAAATGGTACAAAACTACTTTCTAGGGTTCATAAGTACCTTTTGAACCAAACTTCGTCCAAATTTTTACTCATAGCAGACTTCCACTTGTAGATATCCAAAGTTCGTTCTTTTCAGACTTTTTCTCGACATTTTGTGCCTAAGTTCTTCCACAATGGTACAAAAGTACTTTCCAGGATTTATAAGTAACTTTTAAACGAAACTTCGTCCAAATTTTTAGTCATAGCAGACTTCCACTTGTAGATATCCAAAGTTCGTTATTTTGGGACCTTTTCTCGACCTTTTGTGCTAAGTTCGTCCACAATGGTACAAAACTACTTTCCAGGGTTCATAAGTATCTTTTGAACCAAACTTCATCCAAATTTTTAGTCATAGCAGACTTCCGCTTGTACAAATCAAAAGTTTGTTCTTTTCAGACTCTTTCTCGACCTTTTTGCCTAAGTTCATCCACAATTGTACAAAACTACTTTCCAAGAGTTAATGACTACTTTTTGAACCAAATTTAATCCAAATTTTTAGTCATAGCAGACTTCCACTTGTAGAAATCTATTTTCGTCCTTTACGGACTCTTTCTCAACTTTTCGTGCCTAAGTTCGTCCACAATGGTACAAAACTACTTTCTAGTGTTCATAACTACCTTTTGAACCAAACTTCGTCCAAACTTATAGTCATATCAGACTTCCACTTGTAGAAATTCAAGGTTCGTTCTTTTTGGACTCTTTCTTAACCTTTCGTGCCTAAGTTCGTCCACCATGGTACAAAACTACTTTCTAGGGTTCATAAGTACTTTTTGAACCAAACTTCGTCAAAATTTTTAGTCATAGCAGACTTCCACTTGTAAAAATCCAAAGTTTGTTCTTTTCGGATTCTTTCTCGACCTTTTGTGCCTAAGTTCGTCCACAATGGTACACAACTACTTTCCATGGTTCATAACTACCTTTTGAAAAAATCCTCGTCCAAATTTTTAGTCATAGCAGACTTCCACTTGTAGAAATCCAGAGTTCGTTTTTTTTGGACTCTTTCTCTACCTTTTGTAATTAAGTTCGTCCACAATGGTACAAAACTACTTTCTAGGATTCATAAGTACCTTTTGAACCAAACTTCATTCAAATTTTTAGTCATAGTAGACTTCCACTTTTAGAAATCCAAAGTTCATCCTTTTCATACTCTTTCTCGACCTTTCGTGCCTAAGTTCATCCACAATGGTATAAAACTACTTTTCAGGGTTTATAAGTACCTTTGATACCAAACTTTATTCAAATTTTTATTCATAGCAGACTTCCACTTGTAGAAATCCAAAGTTCGTTTTTTTCGGACTCTTTCTCAACCTTTTGTAATTTAGTTCGTCCACAATGGTACAAAACTACTCTCCAGGGTCATAAGTACCTTTTGAACGAAACTTCGTCCAAATATTTAATCATAGTAGACTTGCACTAGTGAAAATCAAAAGTTCGTCTATTTCGGACATTTTCTCGACCATTTGTGCCTAAGTTCGTCCACAATGGTACAAAACTACTTTCTAGTGTTCATAATTTACCTTCTGAATAAAACTTCGTCTAAATTTTTAATCATAGCTGACTTTCACTTATAGAAATCCAAAGTTCGTCCTTTTCGGACTCTTTCTCGACCTTTTGTGCCTAAGTTCGTCCACAATGGTACAAAACTACTTTGTAAGGTTCATTTACCATTTGAACCAAACTTCATCCAAATTTTAGACACAGCAGACTTCCACTTGTAGAAATTCAAAGTTCGTTCTTTTCGGACTCTTTCTTTACCTTTTGTGCCTAAGTTCGTCCACAATGGAACAAAACTACTTTTCAGGGCTCATAAGTACCTTTTGAACCAAATTTTGTCCAAATTTTTAGTAATATCAGACTTCCACTTGTAGAAATCCAAAGTTTGTTGTTTTCGAACACTTTCTCGACCTTTTGTGCCTAAGTTCGTCCATAATGGTACAAAACTACTTTCCAGTGTTCATAAGTATCTTTTGAACATAACTTCGTCTAAATTTTTAGTCATAGTAGACTTCGACTTGTAGAAATCCAAATTTCGTCCTTTTTGGACTATTTCTCGACCTTTTGTGCCTAAAGTCGTCCACAATGGTACAAAACTACTTTCCAAGGTTCATAAGTACCTTTTGAACCAAACTTCGTCCAAATTTTTAGTCATACATGACTTCCACTTGTAGAAATCCACAGTTCGTTGTTTTCGGACTCTTTTTCGACCTTTTGTACCTAAATTCGTCCACAATGGTATAAAACTACTTTCCAGGGTTCATAAGTACCTTTTGAGGTAACTTCGTCCAAATTTTAATCATAACAAATTTCCACTTGTAGCAATCTAAATTTCGTCCTTTCGGACTCTTTCTCGACCTTTTTTGCTTAAAATCGTCCACACTTGTTCAAAACTACTTTCCAGGGTTGATAAGTACCTTTTGAACCAAACTTCATCCAAATTTTTAGTCATAGAACACTTACACTTGTAGAAATCAAAATTTCATCCTTTTCGGATTCTTTCTCGACCTTTTGTGCCTAAGTTCGTCCTCAATGGTACAAAACTACTTTCCATGGTTCATAAGTACCTCTTGAAAAAATATTTCGTCCAAATTTTTAGTCATAGTAGACTTCCACTTGTTTATCCAAAGTTCGTTTTTTTCGTACTCTGAGACCTTTTGTAATTAAGTTCGTCCACAATGGTACAAAACTACTTTCCAGCGTTCATAAGTACCTTTTGAACCAAACTTCGTCCAAATTTTTAGTCATAGCAAACGTCCACTTGTAGAAATCCAAAGTTCGTTCTTTTCGAACTTTTTCTCGACCTTTTGTACCTAAGTTTTGTCCACAATGGAACAAAACTACTTTTTAGGGTTCATAAGTACCTTTTAAACCAAATTTTGTCCAAATTTTTAGTAATATCAGACTTCCACTTGTAGAAATACAAAGTTCGTTGTTTTCCAAAGTTCGTTGTTTTCGAATACTTTCTCGACCTTTTGTGCCTAAGTTCATCCAGAATGGTACAAAACTACTTTCCATGGTTCATAAGTACCTTTTGAAAAAAACTTCGTCCAAATTTTTAGTCATAGCAGAGTTCCACTTGTAGAAATCCAGAGTTCGTTTTTTTTGGACTCTTTCTCTACCTTTAGTAAATAAGTTCGTCCACAATGGTACAAAACTACTTTCCAGGGTTCATAAGTTCCTTTTGAACCAAACTTCATTCAAATTTTTAGTCATAGCAGACTCCCACTAGTAAAAATCCAAAGTTCATCCTTTTCAGACTCTTTCTCGACCTTTCGTGCAAGTTCGTCCACAATGGTACAAAACTACTTTCCAGGGTTCATAAGTACCTTTTAAACCAAACTTCATCCAAATTTTTAGTAATATCAGACTTCCACTTGTGCGTTTGATGTGATTCCAAAGTCATCTGAAAGCTAAAGGAGTCTAGTTTTCATGGTAGGCCTGACGAGAAAAAGCTCTAAGGAATCGGGCTAGACAATGAGGAAAAGACAGAAGGGTCGAGCTGTCGTGTAAGCTGGGCCAGTCTTAATGTTTTGATGATTCTGGACAAACCACGAGAAGTTATGAGCTAAGATTTTGAAGTAAGATTTCGGAGACATTTTAGAGCATAATTTCAGAAGGAAGTATCTTAAAATAAGGTCTGGAACTATGAGTAATCTGAGCTGATATTTGAATCTGAAATTTAGGATTCAAAAAGGGAAACCAAGGAAACCTAAGGAACTTCAGAAAGGAAAGTTCCTAACCAAACAAGGTGAGTGGTTATTGTGTGTTGTACTGTTGATATAATTACTATATACATATATTTTGGGGATAATATTAAGTTGGCATGATTAGGGATATATGTTTATCTGATTACTATGCTTGTTAAGATATTGCTTGTATGTTTGTGTTGAAAACTGGAATTGTACCCGGGATATATAGTTAGCATGACATAGGAACCCAAAGTTCGTCATTTTCAGACTCTTTCTTGAAATTTTGTGCCAAGGTTCATCCATTCTAGTCTCTTTCTTTACCCTTTGTGCCAAAGTTCATCCACATAGGTACAAAATTGCTTTCTAAGGTTCATAAGTACCTTTTGAACCAAAGTTCATCCGAATTTTTAATTATAGCAAACTTCGACATGTACAAATCCAATGTTTATCCTTTTCGAACTCTTTCTCGACCTTTTGTGTCTAAGTTCATTCACACTGGTACAAAACTCCTTTTCAAGGTTCATAAGTGTTTTTTGAACCAAACATCTTCCAAATTTATACTTGGAGCACATTTCGACAAGTAGAAACCCAAAGTTCGTTTGTTTCAATCTCCTTCTTTACCCGTTGTGCCAAAGTTCGTCCACATAGGTAAAATATCCTTTATAGGGTTCGTAAGTACTTTTTGAACTATACTTCATTCAAATTTTTCCTTGGAGCACATTTCGAAAAGTAGAAACCTGAAGTTCGTCATTTTTGCACTCTTTCTTGACGTTTTGGTCCCAAGTTCATCAATATAGGTATTACACTATTGTCTAGAGTTCAGAAGTAACTTTTAAACCAAACTTCGAGAAATTTGGACTGAAAGCACATTTTCACACGTAGAAACCCAAAGTTCGTCCTTTCCGGACTCTTTCTCGACCTTTTGTGTCAAAGTTCATCCACACAGGTACAAAAACTCCTCCCCATAGTTCATAAGTATCTTTTGAACAAAACGTCATCCAAATTTGGACTTGGAGCACATTTCGACAAGTAGAAACCCAAAGTTAGTCATTTTTGGATTTTTGCTTAACATTTTGGCCCAAAGTTCATCCATAGAGGTACAAAACTCTTATCCAGTGTCCATAAATTAATTTTAAACCAAACTACGACCAAGTTTTTGACTGAAACCCAAAGTTCGTCCTTTTCAAACTCTTTCTTAACCTTTTGTGTCAAAGTTCTTCCACACAGGTACAAAACTCTTCTCAAGGCTTCATAAGTATCTTTTGAACAAAACTTCGTCCAAATTTGAAATTTGAGCATATTTCGACAAGTAGAAACCCAAAGTTCATCATTTTTGGACTCTTTCTTGACCTTTTGGTCCAAAGTTCATCGATAGAGGTACAAATCTCTTATCCAGGGTTCATAAATAACTTTTAAACCAAACTATGACCAAATTTTGACTAAAAGCACATTCCGACATGTAGAAACCCAAAGTTCATCCTTTTTAGACTATTTCTTGACCTTTTGTGTCAAAGTTCGTCCACACAGATAAAAAACTCCTCTCCAGGCTTTATAAGTATCTTTTGAACACAACTTCATCCAAATATGGATTTGAAACACATTTCGACAAGTAGAAACCCAAAGTTTGTTTTTTTCAAACTCTTTTTTGACATTTTGTACAAACGTTCATCCTTTCTAGTCTCTTTCTTTACCCTTTGTGCCATTCGTCCGCGTAGGTACAAAATTGTCCTTCCACGGTTCATTAGTACCTTTTGAACCAAACTTCGTCCAAATTTTTAGTCATAGCAGACTTCCACTTGTAGAAATTCAAAGTTCGTCCTTTTCGGACCCTTTCTCGACCTTTTGTGCCTAAGTTCGTCCACAGTGGTACAGAATTACTTTCTAGGGTTCATAAGTGTTTTTTGAACCAAAATTCTTCCAAATTTGGACTTGGAGCACATTTCGACAAGTAGAAACTCAAAGTTCGTCCTTTTCAGTCTCTTGCTTTACCCTGTGCCAAAGTTCGTCCAAATAGGTACAAAATCCCTTTCTAGGGTTCATAAGTACCTTTTGAACTATACTTTGTCCGAATTTTGACTTGGAGCACATTTCGAAAAGTAGAAACCTGAAGTTCATGATTTTTGGACTCTTTCTTGACGTTTTGTTCCCAACTTCATCAGTATAAGTACTAAACTTTGGTCCAGAGTTCATAAGTAACTTTTAAACCAAACTTTGACCAAATTTGGACTAAGAGCACATTTCGTCAAGTAGAAACCCAAATTTCGTCATTTTTGGACTCTTTCTTGACCTTTTCATCCAAAGTTCATCTATAGAGGTACAAATCTCTTATCCAGGGTTCATAAATAACTTTTAAACCAAACTACGACCAAATTTTGCTGAAAGCACATTTCGACACGTAGAGACTCAAAGTTCCTCCTTTTTGAAGTCTTTCTTGACCTTTTGTGTCAAAGTTCGTCCACACAAGTACAAAATTCCTCTCCAGGCTTCATAAGTATCTTTTGAACCAAACTTCATCCAAATTTGGACTTGAAGCACATTTCGACATGCAGTAACTCACAATTCGTCATTTTTAGTACTTGACATTTTGTCCGAAGGTTCATCCTTTCTAGTCTATGTGGCAAATTTCATCCACATAGGTACAAAATTGCTTTCTAGGGTTCATAAGTACATTTTGAACCAAAGTTCATCTGAATTTTTAACTATAGTAGACTTTTACATGTAGAAATCCAAAGTTCATCTTTTTCAGAATCTTTCTCGGCCTTTTGTGCCTAAGTTTGTCCACACTGGTACAGAACTCCTTTCTAGGGTACATAAGTGTCTTTTGAACCAAACTTCTACCAGATTTGGACTTGGAGCACATTTCGGCAAGTAGAAACCAAAAGTTCATCCTTTACAGTCTTTTTCTAAAACCCTTTGTGCCAAAGTTCGTCCATATAGGTACAAAATTCCTTTCTAGGGTTCATAAGTATCTTTTGTACTATACTTTATCCAAATTTTATCTTGGAGCACATTTTGAAAAGATGAAACCTGAACTTCGTCATTTTTGGACTCTTTCTTGACGTTTTGGTCCCAAGTTCATCAATATACCTGTACTAAACTTTTGTCCAGAGTTCATAAGTAACTTTTAAACCAAACTTCGATCAAATTTGGACTGAGAGCACATTTTGACACGTAGAATCCCAAAGTTCGTCCTTTCCAGACTCTTTCTCGACCTTTTGTGTCATACTTCGTCCACACAGGTACAAAAACTCCTCCCAGAGTTCATAAGTATCTTTTGAAAAAGACTTCGTCTAAATTTGGACTTGGAGCACATTTCGACAAGTAGAAACCCAAAGTTCGTCATTTTTTTACTCTTTCTTGACCTTTTGGTCCAAAGTTCATCCATAGAGGTACAAAACTCTTATCCAGGGTTCATAAATAACTTTTAAACCAAACTACAACCAAATTTTGACTGAAAGCACATTTCAACACATAGAAACCCAAAGTTCGTGCTTTTCAAACTCTTTCTTGACCTTTTGTGTCAAAGTTCGTCCACACAGGTACAAAACTCCTTTCCAGGCTTCATAAGTATCTTTTGAACCAAACTTCGTCCGAATTAGAACTTGAAGCACATTTGGCAAGTAGAAACCCACAGTTCGTCCTTTTCAGACTCACATTTTGTGCCAAGGTTCATCCTTTCTAGTCTTTTTCTTTACCCTTTGTGCCAAACTTCGTCCACGTAGGTACACAATCACTTTCAAGGGTTCATAAGTACCTTTTGAACCAAATTTCATTTGAATTTTTAATTATAGCAGACTTTGACATGTAGAAATCAAAAGTTTGTCCTTTTCGAACTCTTTCTCGGCCTTTTGTGCCTACGTTCGTCCACACTGGTGGAACATGAGGAGTTTTGTTCAAAAGATACTTATGAACATGATTGGAACATGAGGAGTTTTGTACTTGTGTGGACGAACTTTGAAACAAAAGGTCAAGAAAGAGTTCAAAAAGGAGTGGAGTTTGTGTACCTGTGTGGATGAACTTTGACACTAAAGTTCGAGAAAGAGTTCGAAAAGTACGAACTTTGGGTTTCTACGTGTCAAAATGTGCTCTCAGTCCAAATTCGGTCGAAGTTTTGTTCAAAAGATACTTTTGAACTTTGGAAAGGAGTTTTGTACCAGTATAGAAGTCCTTCCTAGGGTCCATAAGTACCTTTTGAACCAAATATCTCCAATTTGGACTTGAAGCACATTTCTACAACTAGAAACCAAAAGTTCATCCTTTCCAAACTCCGTCTTCACTTTTTCTACTGAAGTTTGTTCACACAAGTACAAACTCCTTTCCAGGGTTCATAAGTACCTATTAAACCAAACTTCATCCAAATTTGGACTTGTAGCATATTTCACAAGTACAAACTCAAAGTTCGACCTTTTTGGACTTTGTCATGATGTTTTGTGCCAATGTTTGTCTACACGTGTATAAAACTCCTTTCCAAGGTTCATAAGTACCATTCAAACAAAACTTTGTCAAAAATTGACTTCAAGCACATTTCGACAACTAGAAACCCAAAGATCATACTTTTCAGATCTTATCTTGACCTTTTGTGCCAAAGTTCGTTCACACAAGTATAAAAGTCCTTTCAGGGTTCATAAGTATCTTTTGAACCCAACTTCATCCAAATTTGCACTTGGAGCACAATTCAAATTGTGGTAACCCAAAGTTCGTCCTTTCCGTTCTCTGTCCTTACCTTTTTTAACATAGTTCACCCACACAGGTACAAAACTTTTTCCAGGGTTCATAAGTACCTTTTGAACCAAACATCGTTCAGACTTGGACTTGGAGAACATTTCGACAAGTAGAAATCCAAAATTCGTCTTTTCAAATTCTGTCATGATGTTTTATGCCTAAGTTCGTCCACATCGGTATAGAACTCCTTTCCAGGGTTCATAAGTACCTTTTGAACAAACATTCGTCCAAATTTGGACTTGTTTAGGAACCCAAAGTTCGTCCTTTTCAAACTTTGTCTAGACTTTTTGTACCAAAGTTCCACACATGTACAAAACACCTTTCCTGTGTTCAAAAGTACCTTTTGAAACCAAGTTCATCCAAATTTGGATTTGGAGCATATTTCCACAAGTAGAAATCCAAAGTTCATCCTTTTCTTTAGGTCTTGACCATTTGTGTCATAGTTCGTCCACATAGGTACAAAACTCTTTTCCAAGGTTCATAAGTACCTTTTGAACCAAACATTGTCCAAATTTGGACATGAAGAACATTTGGACAAGTGGGAACCCAAAGTTCATTCTTTTCGTTCTCTATCATGACCTTTTGTGCCAAACTTCATCACACAGGTACAAAACAATTCTAGGGTTCATAGTACCTTTTGAACCCGACTTCATTCAAATTTGGACTTGAAGCTCATTTCGACTTGTAGAAACCCAAAGTTCGTCTTTTTCAAACGATGTCTTAACCTTTTGCATATAGGTTTAAAACTCATTTCCAAGGTTCATAAGTACCTTTTGAACCAAACTTTGTCAAAATTTAGATTTGAAGCACATTTCGCCAGTAGAAACCCAAAATTCGTCCTTTTTGGATTATGTGACCTTTCGTGCCAAAGTTTGTCCACACAGGTCAAAACTCCTTTCCAGGTTTTATATATACCTTTTGAACCCAACTTAATCCAAATTTGGACATGGAGACTGTTTTGACAAGTAGAAACCCAATGTTCATCCTTTTCGAACTTTGGTTTCACCTTTTGTGCCAAAGTTCACAGGTACCAAACTCTTTTCAAGGGTTCATTACCTTTTGAACCAAACATTGTCTAAATTTAGACTTGGATCATATTTCGACAAGTAGAAACCAAAAGTTCGTCTTTTTCGGATTCTATCTTAACCATTTGTGCCAAAATTCGTCCACAAATGTACAAAAACTCCTTTCAACTGTTCATAAGTACCTTTTGAACCAAACATCGTCCAAATTTGGACTTGGAGCACATTTCGACAAGTAGAAACCCAAAGTTCATCCTTTTCGAATTTTGTCATGACCTTTGGTGCCAAAGTTCATCCACACCAGTACAGATGTCCTTCCTAGGGTCCATAAGTACCTTTTGAACTAAATATCTCCAATTTGGAGTTGAAGCACATTTCTACAACTAGAAACCAAAAGTTCATCCTTTTCAAACTCTGTCTTCACCTTTTCTACTGAAGTTTGTTCACATAGGTACAAACTTCTTTCCAGGGTTCATAAGTACCTATTAAACCAAACTTCATCCAAATTTGGACTTGCAGCACATTTCACAAGTACAAACTCAAAGTTCGACCTTTTCGGACTTTGTCATGATGTTTTGTGCCAATGTTTGTCTACACGTGTATAAAACTCCTTTCCAAGGTTCATAAGTACCATTTAAACAAAACTTTGTCAAAAATTGACTTACCCAAAGATCATTCTTTTCAGATTTTATCTTGACCTTTTGTGCCATAGTTCGTTCACACAAGTAGAAAACTCCTTTCAAGGGTTCATAAGTACCTTTTGAACCTAACTTCATTCAATTTTGCACTTGGAGCACAATTCGAATTGTAGAAACCCAAAGTTTGTCCTTTCCTTTCCGTTCACTTGGAAAACATTTCGACATGTAGAATCCTGAAGTTCGTCCTTTTTGGACTATATTTTCACCTTTTTATCCAATATTCGTTCACACTGGTACAAATCTCCTTTTGAGGGTTCACAAGTACCTTTTGAACCCAACTTCTTCAATATTTGGACATGGAGAACTCTTCGACAAGTAGGAACCCAATGTTCATCCTTTTGGAACTTTCTCTTCACCCTTTGTGCCAAAGTTCGTCTACACAGGTACAAAACTCTTTTCCAAGGTTTATAAGTACCTATTGAACCCAACTTCCTCCAAATTTGGACTTGGATAACATTTTGTCCGGTAGAAACCCAAAGTTCGTTCTTTTCGAAATCTGTCTTGACCTTTTGTGCCAAAGTTCATCCACAAAGGTATAAAACTCATTTCTAGTGTTCATAAGTACCTTTTGAACCAAACATCGTCACAATTTGAACTTGGAGCATATTTCGACAAGTAAAAACCCAAAGTTCAACCTTTCTGGATTATGTCATGATGTTTTGTGCCAAGTTTCATCCACACCGGTACATAACTCCTTTTCAAGGTCCATAAGTACCTTTTGAACTAAACTTCGAACAAATTTGGACAAGAAGAACATTTCAACAAGTAGAAACCCAAAGTTCATCCTTTTCAAACTCTATTTTGAACTTTTGTGCCAAAGTTTGTCCACATAGGTACAAACTCCTTTCCAGAGTTCATATGTAACTTTTGAACAAAACTTCATCTAAATTTGGACTTGAAGCACATTTCAATTATTAGAAACCCAAAGTTCCTCCTTTTCGCTCCCTGTCTTGACCTTTTGTGCCATAGTTCGCTCACATAGGTACAAAACTATTTTTTAGGGTTCATAAGTACCTTTTGAACCAAATATCGTCCAAATTTGGATTTAGAGCACATTTTAACAAGTAGAAACCCAATATCCATTCTTTTTGGATTTTGTCATGATGTTTTGTGCCTAAGTTCGTCCACACCGGTACAGAACTCCTTTCTAGGGTCCCTTAGTATCTTTTGAACCAAACTTCGTCCAAATTTGGATTTGAAGAATATTTCGACTAAGTAGGAACCCAAAGTTCGTCCCTTTCAAACTTTGTCTTGTCCTTTTATACCAAAGTTCGTCCACATATGTACAAAACACCTTTCCTATCTTCAAAAGTACCTTTCGAACCCATGTTCGTCTAAATTTGGAATTGAAGCACATTTTAATAAGTAGGAACCCAAAGTTCGTCATTTTTAAGATTCTGTCATGGCCTTTTGTCAAAATTCTTTTCCAGGGTTCGTCAAAATGAGCTTCAAGTCTAAATTTGGATGAATTTGGGTTTAAAAGGTATTTATGAACCCTGGAAAGGAGTTTTGTACTAGTGTAGATGAACTTTGGTACAAGAGGTCAAGACAAAGAACAAAAAGAACGAACTTTGGGTTCCTACTTATCGAAATGCTCTTGAAGTCCAAATTTAGACGATATTTGGTTCAAAAGGTACTTATGAACCCTGGAAAGGAGTTTTGTACCTTTGTGGACGAACTATGGCACAAATGGTCAAGATAAAGAACGAAAAGGATGAATTTGGGTTTCTACTTGTCGAAATGTGCTCCAATTCCAAATTTTGATGAACTTGGGTTCAAAAGGTACTTATAAACGTAGGAAAGGTATTTTGTACATGTGTGGACGAACTTTGATACAAAAGGTCAAGACAGAGTTTGAAAGGGACGAACTTTGGGTTCCTACTTAGTCGAAATATTCTTCAAATCCAAATTTGGACGAAGTTTGGTTCAAAAGATACTTATGGACCCTGGAAAGGAGTTCTGTACCAGTGTGGAAAAACTTAGGCACAAAACATCATGACAAAATAAAAAAAGAACGGATTTTAGGTTTCTACTAGTCAAAATGTGCTCCAAGTCCAAATTTGGATGATATTTGGTTCAAAAGGTACTTATGAAGCCTGGAAAAGATTTTTGTACCTATGTGGGCGAACTATGGAACAAAAGTGACAGGGAATGAAAAAGAGGAACTTCGGGTTTCTATTATTTAAAATGTGCTTCAAGTCCAAATTTTGAAGAAGTCTTGTTCAAAAAGTACTTATGAACTAAAGGAGTTTGTACCTGTGTGGAAGAACTTTGGCAAAAGTTGGGTGCAAAAGGTAATCATGAATCTTGAAAAGGAGTTTTGTACCTATGTGGATGAACTTTGGAACAAAAGGTGAAAATAGAGTCTAGAAAGATCGAACTTTCGAAAAACATGTCGAAATGTTCTCCAAGTCCAAATTTGGATGAAGTTGGTTTCAAAATGTACATGTGAACCCTAGAAAGGAGTTTTGTACCTGTGCGGACAAACATTGGCACAAATTGTAATGACAGTATTTGAAAAGGACGAACTTTGCGTTTCTACTTCAAGATATGCTCCAATTTCAAATTTTGATGAAGTAAGTTCAATAGGTACTTATGGACCCTGGAAAGGACTTCTGTACGGGGTGGACTTTCGCACGAAAGGTCATGATAGAATTCGAAAATGACAAACTTTGGGTTTCTACTTGTTGAAATGTTCTCCAAGTGCATATTTGGATGAAGTTTGTTGCAGGTTGAAATGTGCTCCAAGTCCAAATTTGGACGATGAAGTTCAAAAGGTACTTATGAACAATTGAAAGGAATTTTGTATCTTTGTGGATGAACTTTGGCATAAAAGGTCAAGACGGAGTTCGAAAAGAACGAACCTTGGTTATCTACTTGATGAAATATTCTCCAAGTCCAAATTTGGATGAAGTAGTTAAGAACCCTGGAAAAGAGTTTTGTACATGTGTGGATGAACTTTGGCACAAAAGGTGAAGACAAAGTTCGAAAAGGACAAACATTGGATTTCTACTTGTCGAAATGTTCTCTATGTCAAAAATTAAGAATTTGGATTCAAAAGGTACTTAACCCTGGAAATGAGCTTTGCACCTATGTGGATAAACTTTGGAACAAAAGGTGAAAATAGAGTCCGAAAAGAACGAACTTTGGGATTCTATTTGTCGAAATATTCTCCAAGTCCAAATTGGGATGAATTGGGTTCAAAAGCTACATATGAACCATGGAAAGAAGTTTTGACCTAAGTGGACGAACTTTGGCACAAAAGGTCAAGACAAAATCCAAAAAGGACGAACTTTGGGTTTCTACTGTCGAAAATGTGCTTCAAATCTAAATTTTGATGAAGTTTTGTTCCAAAGGTACTTATGAACCCTGGAAATTAGTTTTGTCCCTTTGTGGACAAACTTTGGCTCAAAAGGTCAAGACAAAGTCCGAAAAGAAAAAACTTTGGGTTTCTACAAGTTGAAATGAGTTTCAAGTCCAAATTTGGATTAGGTTAGGTAAAAGGTACTTATGAACTCTAGAAAGGAGTTATGTACCTGGGTGGGCGAACGATGGAACAAAAGGTCAAGACATGGAACGAAAAGGACAAACTTTGGGATTCTACAATTCGAATTGTGCTCCAAGTCAAATTTTGGATGAAGTTGGGTTCAAAAGGTATTTATGAACTCTGGAAAGGAGTTTTGTATGTATGTGAATGAACTTTGGCACAAAAGGTCAAGATAAAATCTGAAAAGGACAAACTTTGGGTTTCTAGTTGTCGAAATGTGCTTCAAGTCACTTTTTGACGAACTTTGAGTCAAAAGATACTTATGAACCCTGGAAAGGAGTTTTACCCATGTGAACGAACATTAGCATAAAACGTCATGACAGAATTCGAAAAGGACGAACTTTGGGTTTCTACTTGTTAAAATGTGCTCCAAGTCTAAATTTGGATGAAGTTGGGTTCAATAGGTACTTGTGAACCCTGGAGAGGAACATACTTGTATGAACGAACTTTGGTACAAAAGGTGAAGACAGAGTTTGAAAATGACCAACTTTGGGGTTTTAGTTGTAGAAATATGCTTCAAGTCCAAATTTGGACGATCTTTTGTTCAAAAGGTACTTATATATCAGAAAGGACTTCTATACCGGTGTGGATGAACATTGGCACAAAAGGTCATGACAAAATTCGAAAAAGATGAACTTTGGGTTTCTACTTGTCGGAATGTGCTTCAAGTCCAAATTTGGACGATATTTGGTTCAAAAAGTACTTATGAAGACTTGAAAGAAGTTTGCCTTTGTGGACTAACTTTGGCACAAATAGTCAAGATGGAATCCGAAAAGGATGAACTTTAGGTTTCTACTTGTCGAAGGTTGCTCCATGTCCAAATTTGGATGAAGTTTTGCTCAAAAGTAATGAACACTGGAAAAGAGTTTTGTACGAGTGTGGACGAATTTTGCACAAATGTTCAAGACAAAGTCAAAAAAGGATGAATTTTGGACTTCCACTTGTCGAAATGTGCTTCAAGTCCAAATTTTGACGAAGTCTGATTGAAAAGGTACTTATGAACCCTGGAAAGAAGTTTGTACCTGTGTGGACGAACTTTGTCACGAAAGGTCAAGATAGAGTTAGAAAAGGACGAATTTTGGGTTACACTTGTGGAAATGTGCTTCAAGTCCAAATTTGGACAAAGGTTTGTTCAAAAGATACTTATGAACCCTAGAAAGGAGTTCTGTACTAGTGTGGACGAGCTTCGGCACAAAAGGTGATGATAAAATCCAAAAAGGACGAACTTTGTGTTTCTACTTGTCGAAATGTGCTCCATGTCAAAATTTGGATGGTGTTTGGTTCAAAAGATACTTATGAACACTTGAAAGGAGTTTTGTACCTTTGTGAAATAACTTTGGCACAAAAGGTCAAAACAAGGTTCGAAAAGAACAAACTTTGGGTTTCTACATGACGAAATATTGTCCAAGTCCAAATTTTGATGAAGTTGGGTTCAATAGGTACTTATAAAGCCAGGAAAAGAGTATTGTACCTGTGTAGAGGAACTTTGGCACAGAAAGTGAAGACAAACTTCGAAAAGGATGAACATTGGAATTAAAAAAAAATGTTCTCCATGTCCAAATTTGTAAGAAGTTGGGTTTAAAAGGTAAAACACTGTAAAGGAGTTTTGTATTGCCAACATGAGCGTAGCTCAATTGGCATAGTGCTTGTACTATCGACCTCGAGGTTAAATGTTCGATTCTCCCACCACACTTTAATTACAATACATTTGCATAAAAAAAAAAAAGGAGTTTTGTACCTGTGTGGACGATCTTTGGAACAGAAGGTGAAAATAGAGTTCGGAAAGGATGAACTTTGGGATTCTACTTATCGAAATGTTCTCCAAGTCCAAATTTGGATGAAGTTGGATTCAAATGGTACATATGAACCTTGGAAAGGAGTTTTAACCTGAGTGGACGAACTTTGGCATAAAAGGTCAAGACAGAATCCAAAAAGGATGAACTTTGGGTTTCTACTTTCGAAATGTGCTTCAAATCTAAATTTTGAGGAAGTTTGGTACAAAAGGTACCTATGAACCCTGCAAAGGATTTTTGTACCTGTGTAGACAAACTTTGGCAAAAAAGGTCAAGACAAAATCCAAAAAGGATGAAATTTGAGTTTCTACAAGTGGAAATGAGCTTCAAGTCCAAATTTGAATGAAGTTGGGTTCAAAAGGTATTTATGAACCCTGGAAAGGAGTTTTGTACCTATATGGACGAACTTTGACACAAAAGGTCAAGACAGAGAAAGAAAAGGATGAACTTTGGGTTTCTCCTTGTCGAAATGTGCTCCAATTCCAAAATTGGACGAACTTGGGTTCTAAATGTTATAAACATAGGAAAGGTGTTTTGCAAATGTGTGGATGAACTTTTATCTAAAAGGTTAAGACAGAGTTTGAAAGGGACAAACTTTTGGTTCCTACTTGTCGAAATGTTCTTCAAATCCAAATTTGGACGAAGTTTGCTTCAAAAGGTACTTGTGGACCCTGGAAAGGAGTTTTTTACCGGTGTGAACAAACTTAGGCACAAAACATCATGACAGAATCTGAAAATGACGAATTTTAGGATTCTACTTGTCAAAATGTGCTCCAAGTCCAAGTTTGGATCAAAAGGTACATATGAACCCTAGAAAAGAGTTTTGTACCTATGTAGTCAGACTATGGCACAAAAGATCAAAACAGGGAAAGAAAAGGAGGAACTTTGGGTTTCTAATATTCGAAATGTGCTTCAAGTCCAAATTTTGACGAAATCTTGTTCAAATGGTACTTACCCTGGAAATGAGTTTGTACCTGTGTGGACGACATTGGCACAAAAGGTCAAGACAGAGTTTGAAAAGAACGAACTTTGGGATTCTACATGTTGAAATGCTCTCCAAGTCCAAGTATGAAAGAAATTGGGTTTAAAAGATAACATATGAACCCTGGAAAAGAGTTTTGATCTATATGGACGAACTTTGGCACAAAAGGTCATGACAGAATGCAAAAAGGACGAACTTTGGGTTTGTACTTGTCGAAATGTGCTCCAAATCCAAATTTGGATGAATTTGGGTTCAATAGGTACTTATGAACCCTGCAAAAGAGTTTTGTACCTGTGTGGATGAACTTTAGCACTAAAGGTGAAGACAAAGTTCGAAAAGGACGAACATTGGGTAGCTTGTCGAAATGTTCTCCAAGTCTAAATTTGGAAGAAGTTGGGTTCAAAAGGTATTCATGAACCAGAAAGGATTTTTGACCGATTTGGACAAACTTTGGCACAAAAGGTCAAGATAGAATCCAAAAAGGACGAACTTTTGGTTTCTACTGTCTAAATGTGCTTCAAATCTAAATTTTGACGAAGTTTGGTTCCAAAGGTACTTATAAACCCTGGAAATGAGTTTTGTATCAGTGTGCAAAAGGTTAAGAAAAAGTCTGAAAAGGACGAACTTTGGATTTCTACAAGTCAAAATGAGCTTCAAGTCCAAATTTGAATGAAATCGGGTTCAAAAGGTACTTATGAACCCTGGAACAGAGTTTTGTACCTGTGTGGATAAAGTTTGTCACAAAAGGTCATGACAAAGAACGGAAAGGACGAACTTTGGGTTCCTACTTGTCTAAATATTCTTTAAATCCAAATTTGGTCGATGTTTGGTTTAAAAGGTACTTATGAACTTTTGAAAGGAGTTTTGTACCTATATGGACGAAATATAGCACAAATGGTAGAGACAGAGAACGAAAAGGACGAACTTTGAGTTTCTACTTGTGGAAATGTGCTCAAATTCCAAGTTTGGATGAACTTGGTTTTGAAGGGTACTTATCAACACAGGAAAGGTGATTTTTACTTGTGTGGAACTTTGGTACAAAAGGTCAAGACAATGTTTGAAAAGGACAAAATTTGGGTTCCTACTTATCGAAATATTCTTCATGTCCAAATTTGGACGAATGTTTGTTCAAAAGGTACTTATGAACCCTGGAAAGGATTTTCGTACCTATGTGGGCGAACTATGGCACAAAAAGTCAAGACAAACAACAGAAAGGACGAACTTTGGGTTTCTACAAGTCGAATTGTGCTCCAAGTGAAAATTTGGACGAAGTAGGGTTCAAAAGGTACTTATGAACCCTGGAAAGGAGCCTGTACCGGTACTTGTCAAAATGTGCTCCATGTCTAAATTTGGACGATGTTTGGTTCAAAAGGTACTTATGAACCTTGAAAAATAGTTTAGTACCTGTGTGGATGAACTTTTGTACAAAAGGTGAAGACAAAGTTAAAAAAGGACGAACATTGGGTTTGTACTTGTGAAATGCCAAATTTGGAAGAAGTTGGGTTCAAAGGTACTTATGAACCCTGGAAAGTGTTTTGTACCTATGTGGACGAACTTTGGAACAAAAGGTGAAAATACCGAAAAGGATGAACTTTGGGATTCTACTTGTTGAAATGTTCTCTAAGTCCAAATTTGGATGAAGTCGGATCCAAAAGGTACATATGAACCCCGGAAAGGAATTTTGACCTATGTGGACGAACTTTGGCCCAATACAAAATCCAAAATTGATGAACTTTGGGTTTTTATTGATGAAATGTGCTTAAAATCTAAATTTTGACGAAGTTTGGTTCAAAAGGTACTTATGAACCTTGAAAATGTGTTTTGTACTTGTATGGGTAAGCTTTGGCACAAAAGGTGAAGACAAAGTTCGAAAAGGACGAACATTGGTTTTCTACTTATCGAAATGTTCTCCATGTCTGAATTTCAAAGAAGTTGGGTTCCAAAGGTACTTATGAACCCTGGAAAGGAGTTTTGTTGGATGAACTTTGGAACAAAAGGTCACAAAGTCCGAAAAGTATGAACTTTGGATTTCTACAATTCGAAATGAGCTTCAAGTCCAAATCTGGACGAAGTTGGGTTGAAAAGGTACTTATGAATCGTTGAACGAAGTTTTGTACCAGTGTGGACGAACTTTGGAACAAAAGGTCAAGACAGATAACGAAATGGAGGAACTTTGGGTTTCTACATGTCGAAATGTGCTCCAAGTCCAAATTGGGACGAAGTTGGGTTCGAAAGGTACTTATGAACACAGGAAAGGTATTTTGTACCTGTGTGGATGAACTTTGGTACAAAAGGTCAAGGCAAAGTTTTAAAAGGACGAACTTTGAGTTCCTACTTGTCGAAATATTCTTCAAGTCCAAATTTGGACAAGATTTGGTTCAAAAGCTACTTATTGACCCTGGAAAGGAGTTGTGTACCCGTGTGGACTATCTTTGGCACAAAACGTCATGATAAAATCTAGAAAGGACGGACTTTGGGTAAACATGTCGAAATGTGCTCCAAGTCCAAATTTGGATGATTTTTGGTTCAAAAGATACTTATGAACCTTCGAAAGGAATTTTGTACCTGGGGACGAAATATGGCACAAAAGGTCTATAGTGAACGACAAGGATAAATTTTGGGTTTCTACTTGTCGAAATGTGCTTCAAGTCTAAATTTTGATGAAGTGTTCAAAAGGTACTTATAATCCTAGAAAGGAGTTTGTACCTGTGTGGATGATCTTCAACAGAAGAGGTTAAGATAGAGTTTGAAAAGGAAGAACTTTTGGTTCCTACTTGTCAAAATGTTCTTTAAGTCCAAATTTGGATGAAGTTTGGTTCAAAAGGTACGTATGGACCTTGGAAAGAAGTTCTGTACCGCTGTGGACGAACTTTGGCACAATAAGTCATGATAGAATCCAAAAAGGACGAAATTTGGTTTTCAATTTGTTGATATGTGCTCAGACGAAGTTGGGTTCAAAAGGTACTTATGAACCCTTGAAAGGAGTTTTCTACCTGTGTGGACGAACTTTGGCACAAAAGGTCAAGATAGGGAACAAACAGGATGAACTTTGGGTTTCTACATTTTGAAATGTGCTCTAAGTTCAAATTTCGACGAAGTTGGGTTCAAAAGGTACTTACGAACACAGGAAATGCATTTTGTACCTGTGTGGACGAAGTTTGCATCTCGATCAAAACAAAGTTTTAAAAGGACGAACTTTGGGTTCCTACTTGTCGAAATGTTCTTCAAGTCCAAATTTGGACGAAGTTTGGTTCAAAAGTACTTATTGACCCTGGAAAGGAGTTTTGTACCTGTGGGCACGAACTATGGCACAAAAGGTCAAGATAGCGAACGAAAGAGACAAGTACTTTAGGTTTCTACTTGTCGAAATGTGTTTCAAGTCCAAATTGTGACGAAGTTTTGTTCAAAACGTACTTATGTGCCCAAGAAAGAAGTTTGTACCTGTGTGGATGGAATTTGGCACAAGAGGTCGTCGAGTTTGAAAAGGATGAACTTTGGGTTCCGACTTGTTGAAATGTTCTTCAAGTCGGATATGAACGAAGTTTCATTCAAAAGTTACTTATGGACCCTGGAAGGAGTTTTATACCGGTGTGGATGAACTTTGGCACAAATCGTCATGACAGAATCCGAAAAGGATGAACTTTAGGTTTCTACTTGTCGAAATGTGCTCCAAGTCCCAATTTGGATGATGTTTTGTTCAAAAGATACTTATGAACACTTGAAAGGAGTTTTGTACCTTTGTGGACAAACTTTCGCATAACAGGTCAAAACAGAGTTTAAAAAGGACGAACATTTTGTTTTTACTCGTCAAGATATTCTCCATGTCCAAATATGGAAGAAGTTGGGTTCAAAAGGTACTTGTGAACCTTGGAAAGGAGTTTTGTACCTGTGTGAACGAACTTTGGAACAAAAGGTCAAAATATAGGCCGTAAAGGACGAACTTTTGGGATTCTATTTGTCGAAATGTTCTCCAAGTTCAAATTGAGACAAAGTTGGGTTTAAAACGTACATATGAACTCTGGAAAAGAGTTTTGACCTGTGTGGGGTGAACTTTGGCCCTAAAGGTCAAGACAGAATTGAAAAATGATGAACTTTGGGTTTAAACTTGTCGAAATGTGCTTCAAATCTAAATTTTTACGAACTTTGATTCAAAATGTACTTATGAACCTTGGAAAGGAGTTTTATACCTGTGTGGATGAACTTTGTTACCAAAGGTCAAGACAAAGTCCGAAAAGGATGAACTTTGGGCTTCCACTCTTTCATATGTGTTCTAAGTCAAAATTTAGAAGAAGTTTGGTGCAAAAGGTACTTATGTACGTTAGAAAGGGGTTTTCTACTTTTTTGGACGAACTTTAGCGCAGAAGGTCAAGACCGAGTCCTAAAAGGATGAACTTTGGGTTTCTACTTGTCGAAATGTGCTTCATGTCAAGGTTTGTAAGAAGTGTGGTTCAATAGGTACTTATGAGCCCATGAAGGAGTTTTGTACCTATATCATCGAATGTTGGCATAGAAGGTCAAGACAATGTCCAAAAAGGATGAACTTTGTGTTTCTACTTGTCGAAATGTGCTCTGTGTCCAAATTTTAAGGAAGCTTGTTCAAAAGATACTTATGAATCCTAGAAAGGAGTTTTGCATTTTTATGGATCAACTTTGGCACAAAAGGTCAAGAAAGAGTCTGAGAAGGATAAATTTTGTGTTTCTACTTGCCAAAATGTGTTCCAAGTCCAAATTTGGACGAAGTTTGGTTCAAAAGGTACATATGAATCCTGGAATGGAGTTTTCTACCTGTGCGACACCTTTGGCACAAAAGGTCAAGAAAGACTCTGAGAAAGACGAACTTTGGGCTTCCACTCTTTCAAATGTGCTCTAAATCCAAATTTGGAAGAAGTTTGGTGCAAAAGGTACTTATGAACCTTGGAAGGGAGTTTTGTACTTGTTTGGACGAACTTTGGCACAGAAAGTCAAGACCGAGTCTGAAAAGAATGTAATTCTTCACCATGGGTAAGAAGGAGTTTGGAAGTAAACACTAAATACTACAGCTCTTATTATTTCCAATTATTTGCTTGTCATTTGTGTTTCTACTTGTCGAAATATGCTCCATGTCAATGTTTGGAAGAAGTGTGGATCAATAGTTACCTATGAGCCCTTAAAGGAGTTTTGTACCTATGTCGACAAACTTTGGCACAGAAGGTCGAGATAATTTTCGAAAAGGATAAACTTTGGATTTCAACTTGTCGAAATGTGCTCCAAGTCCAAATTTGGAGGAAGCTAGGTTCAAAAGGTACTTATGAATCCTGGAAAAAAGTTATGTACCTTCGTGGACCAACTTTGGCACAAAAGGTCAAGAGAGAGTCCGAGAAGGATAAACTTTGCATTTCTACTTGCCGAAATATGCTCCAAGTCCAAATTTGGATGAAGTTTGGTTCAAAAAGTACTTATGGATCCTGGAAAGGAGTTCTGTACTGGTGTGGACAAACTTTGACACAAAACGTCATAACAAAATTCAAAAAGGATGAACTTTGGATTTCTGCTTGTTGAAATGTGCTTCAAGTTAAAATTTGGACGTTGTTTGGTTCAAAAGGTACTTTCATACACTAAAAGGAGTTTTGTACCATTGTGGACGAACTTTTACACAAAAAGACAAGACAGAGTTCGAAAAGAACGAACTTTGGGTTTCTACTTGACGAAATATTCTTCAAGTCCAAACTTGGAGGAAGTTGGGTTCAATAGGTACTTATCAACCCTGGAAAAGAGTTTTGTACCAGTGTGGACGAAATTTGACACAAAAGGTGAAGAAAAAGTTCGAAAAGGATGAACATTAGGTTTCTACTTGTCCAGATGTTCACCATGTCCGAATTTGGAAGAAGTCGGGTTCATGTACCTTTTGAGTTACATGAACATTGGAGTAAAAGATGAAAATAGAGTCCAAAAAAGACGAACTTTGGGTAAACATGTCGAAATGTTCTCCAAGTCAAAATTTGGACGAAGTTGGATTTAAAACGTACATATGAATACAGAAAAAGAGTTTTGACCTGTGGCGATGAACTTTAGCATTAAAGGACAAGACCAATTCCAATAAGAACGAACATTAGGTTTCTACTTTCACACAAAACGTCATGACAGAATCCAAAAAGGACGAACTTTAAGCTTCTACTTGTCGAAATGTGCTCAAAGTCGAAATTTTGACGAAGTTGGGTTCAAAAGGTAATATGAACACAGGAAATGTGTTTTATACCTGTGTGGACAAACTTTGGTACAAAAGGTCAAGACGAAGTTTGAAAGGACGAACTTTGCATTCCTACTTGCCGAAATGTTCTTCTAGTCCAAATTTGGATAAAGTTTGGTTCAAAAGGTATTTATTGACCATGGAAAGGAGTTGTGTGGAGTTGTGTACTTATTGACTAGGGTCCATAAGTACCTTTTGAACCAAACTTCATCCAAAGTTCGGCTACACACAGGTACAAAACTCCTTTCAAGGGTTCATAAGTAGTTTTGAACTAGACTTCATCGAAATTTGGACTTGTAGCTCATTTCGAATTGTAGAAACTCAAAGTTTGTCCTTTTCGGGATTTGTTTTGACCTTTTCTTCCAAAGTTCATCCACACAGGTACAATATTCCTTTCTAGGGTTCATAAGTAAATTTTGAACCAAACTTCATCAAAATTTAGATTCGAAGCAAATTTTGACAAGTAGAAACCCTTCATCCTTTTTTATTCTTTTGTGAGCTTTGTGCCAAAGTTTGTCCACACAGATCAAAACTCTTTTTCATGGTTCATATGTACCTTTTAAACCCAACTTCGTCCAAATTTAGACTTGGAGAACATTTCTACATGTAGAATCCCAATGTTCGTCCTTTGCGGACTCTATTTTCACCTTTTGTTCCAAAGTTCATTCACACAGGTACAAAACTTCTTTCAAGGGTTCATAATTACCTTTTCAACCCAACTTCTTCCAAATTTAGACATGGAGAACATTTCGACAAGTTTCCCATTGTTCATCCTTTTTGAACTTTGTCTTCACCTTTTGTGCCAAAGTTCGTCCACATGGGTAAAAACCCTTTTCCAGGGTTGATAAGTACCTATTGAACCCAACTTCCTCCAAATTTGGACTTGGAGAACATTTCGTGAAGTAGAAATCCAAAGTTCGTTCTTTTCAAACTCTTTCTTGACCTTTTGTGCCAATATTCATCCACAAAGGTAAAAAACTCCTTTCAATTGTTCATAAGTATCTTTTGAACCAAACATCATAAAATTTCGACTTGGAGCACATTTCGACAAGTAGAAACCCAATGTTTGTCCTCTTTGGATTCTGTCATGACATTTTGTGCCAAAGACATCCACACCGGTATAGAACTCCTTTCTAGGGTCCATAAGTACATTTTGAACCAAACATCATCCAAATTTGGACTTGAAGAATATTTCGACAAGTAGGAACCCAAAGTTCATCATTTACAAACCCTGTCTTGACCTCTTGTGCCAAAGTTCGTCCACACAAGTACAAAACTTCTTTCAAGTGTTCATAAGTACCTTTTGAACTAAGCATCGTCTAAATTTAGACTTGGAGCACATTCCGACAAGTAGAAACCAAAAGTTCATCCTTTTGGGAAATTGTGTCGACCTTCTGTGCCAAAGTTTGTCGACACAGGAACAAAACTCCTTCAAGGGCTCATAAGTACCTATTGATCCACATTTTTTCCAAATTTTGACATGGAGCATATTTCAACAAATAGAAATCCAAAGTTCGTTCTTTTCGGACTAGGTCTTGATATTTTGTGCCAAAGTTCATCCAAACAAATACAAAATCCCTTTCCAAAGTTCATAAGTACCTTTTGCATGAAACTTCTTCCAAATTTGGACTTAGAGCACATTTCAAAGACTGCAAGCCCAAAGTTCATCTTTCTCGGAGTCTTTCTTGATCTTTTGTGCCAAAGGTTGACCGCACAGGTAAAAAAGTCCATTCTAGGGTTCATAAGTACCTTCTGAAGGAAACTTCGTCCAAATTTGGACTTGGAGCACGTTTTGAAACAGAAATGCAAACTTTATCCTTCTCATACTCTTTCTTGACCTTTTATGCAAAATTTGGTCCAAAAAGATACAAAACACCTTACCAGGATTCATAAGTACCTTTTGAAACTAGCATCCTCCAAATTTGGACTTGGAGCACATTTCGACAAGTAGAAACCCAAAGTTCGTCCTTTTCGGACATTGTCTTGACCTTCTGTTCCAAACTTCATTGACACAGGTACAAAACTCCTTCATGGGCTCATAAGTACCTATTGAACCACACTTCTTCCAAACTTTGACATGGAGTGCATTTCAACGAGTAGAAACCTTGTTCATCCTTTGCGAATTCGGTCTTGACATTCTATGCCAAATTCATCCAAACAAGAACAAAACCCCTTTCCAAGGTTCATAAGTACCATTTGCATCAAACTTCTTCCAAATTTGGACTTAGAGCACATATGAAAGAGTGGAACCAAAAAGTTCATCCGTTTCGGACTTTGTCTTGACCTTTTGTGCCATAGTTCGTCCACATAGGTATAAAACTCCTTTCTAGGGATCATATGTACCTTTTAAACCCAACTTCATCAAAATTAAGACTTGGAGAACATTTCAACATCTAGAATCCCAAAGTTCATGCTTTTCGGACTCTATTTTCACCTTTTGTTCCAAAGTTCGCTCACATAGGTACAAATGTCCTTTCTAGGGTTCATAAGTACCTTTGAACCCAACTTCTTTCATATTTAGACATGGAGAACATTTCGACAAGTAGAAATCCAATGTTCGTCCTTTTCAAACTCTGTCTTGACCTCTTGTGCCAAGGTTCATCCACAAATGTACAAAACTCCTTCCAAGGTTTGATACGGAACTTTTGAACTTCATCGTCAAAGTTTAGACTTAGAGCACATTTCGACAAGTAGAAACCCAAAGTTCGTCCTTTTCGGATTCTGTCATGATGTTTTGTGCCAAAGTTTGTCCACACGGTACATAACTCCTTTCCAGGGTCCATAAGTACCTTTTGAACCAAACTTCGTCCAAATTTGGATTTGAAGAACATTTTGACAAGTAGGAACCCGAAGGTCATCTTTTTCCAACTCTGTCTCGACCTCTTGTGCCAAAGTCCCACATAGGTACAAACTTTTTTCAAGGGTTCATAAGTACCTTCTGAAAAAGACTTCGTCACAATTTGGAATTGAAGCTCATTTCGACAAGTAGAAACCCAAAACTCGTCCTTTTCGTTCTCATTCTTCGCCGTTTGTGCCATACTTCATGCCCACAGGTACAAAACTCTTTTCAAGGGTACATACGTACCTTTTGAACAAATTTGGACATAGAGCACATTACGACAAGTAGACACCAAAAGTTTGTCATTTTCGGACTTTGTAATGACAATTTGTGCCGAATTTCGTCCACATCGGTACAGAACTTCTTTCCAAGGTCCATAAGTACCTTTTGAACAAATTTTTTTCCAAATTTGGACTTGAAGAACATTTCGACAAGTAGGACCCAAGGTTCGTCCTTTTCAAGCTCTATCTTGACCTTTTGTACCAAAGTTGGTCCACACAGGTACAAAACACCTTTCCTGTTTACATAAGTACCTTTTGAACCAAACTTCGTCGAAATTTGGAGTTGGCGAACATTTCAACAAGTAGAAACCTAAAGTTCGTCCTTTTCGGATTCTATCATGACGTTTGTGCCAAAGTTTGCCCACACTGCAGAACTCATTTCAAGAGTTCATAAGCACCTTTTGAACCAAACTTCATCCAAATTTGGACTTTAAAAACATTTCGATAAGTAGGAACCCAAAGTTCGTTCTTTTCAATGTCTTGACATCTTGTGCCAAAGTTCGTCCACACAGGTACAAACTTCTTTCCAGGGTTCATAATTACCTTTTGAATAAGACTTCGTCAAAATTTAGATTTGAAGCAAATTTCAACAAGTAGAAACCCAAACTTCATCCTTTTTTATTCTTTCTTGACCTTTTGTGCCAAAGTTCGTCCACACAGATCAAAACTTTTTTCAAGGGTTCATATGTACTTTTTAAACCCAACTTTGTCCACATTTGGACTTGGATAACATTTCGACATGTAGAATCCCAAAGTTCGTCCTTTTCGAATTCTATCATGATGTTTTGTGCCAAAGTTCATCCACACCGGTACAGAACATTTTTCAAGGGTCTACAAGTATTTTTGAACCAAACTTCGTCGAAATTTAGACATGAAGAACATTCCAACAAGTAGGAATCAAAAGTTCGTCCTTTTCAAACTCTGTCTTGACCTTTTGTGCCAAAGTTCGTCCACACAGGTACAAACTCTTGTCCAAGGTTTATAAGTACCTTTTGAACAAGAGTTGATCAAAATTTGGACTTACAGCACATTTCGACAAGTTGAAACCCAAAGTTTGTGCTTTTCGTTCTCTGTCTTGAGCTTTTGTGCCTTAGTTCATCCCCACAGGTATAAAACTCCTATCCAAGGTTCATAAGTACCTTTTGAACCAAACATCGTCCAAATTTGGACTTGGAGCACATTTCGACACGTAGAAATCCAAAATTTGTCCTTTCCGAATTCTGTCATGACGTTTTATGCCAAAGTTTGTCACTCCGGTACAGAACTCTTATCTAGGGTCCATAAGTACCTTTTGAACTTTCATCCCAATTTGGACTTGGAGCACATTTCGACAAGTAGAAACCCAAAGTTCTTTATGGATTCTATCATGACGTTTTGTGCCAAAGTTCGTCCACGCTGGTAAAGAACTCCTTTCCAGGGTCCTTAAGTACCTTTGGAAACAAACTTCATCCAAAATGGACTTGAAGAATATTTCGACAAGTAGGAACCCAAAGTTCATCCTTTTCAAACTCTATCTTGACCTATTGTGCCAAAGTTCGTCCTTTCCAGGGTTCATAAGTATCTTTTGAATAAAATTTTGTCAAAATTTGGACTTGAAGCACATTTGGATAAGTAGAAACCCAATGTTCGTCCTTTTGTTTCTCTGTCCTTTTAAGCCATAGTTCGTCCCCATAGGTTCAAAACTCTTTTCCAGGTCTCATAGGTATCTTTAGAACCAAATATCATCCAAATTTGGACTTGGAGCACATTTCGACATCCAAAGTTCGCCCTTTTCGGATCCTATCATGACGTTTTCTGCTAAAGTTCGCCCACATCAATACAGAACTCCTTTCCAGGGTCCATACGTACGCTTCGAACCAAACATCGTCCAAGTTTGGACTTGAAAGTTCGTTCACATAGGTTCTAAACTCCTTTCAAGTGTTCATAAGTACCTTTGAACTAAACATCGTAAAAATTTGGGCTTGGAGCACTTTTTTTTTTTAATAGATACTATTATTATAAAACAACAAGAAGGATCTCATAGCCCAAGATCAAGGTATCACACATCATCAAAGCACAAGAAAAATATGTTTGAACAGAAACGACAGAACGAAGCAAAACAGAAACTAAACAAAACAACCCACCATGGTAAGAGAAACCCCACAAATAAGGGACAACAGAAGAACAAAAAACAGAAAGACCTGAAGAAAGAAAAAACATGATGAAGATTAGCTAGATCAAAACAAGAAGATCAACTCACCATGAAGGAGCATGAGCACGAATCAAAGAAACCAATGGTGGAGTAGAGTTGGCACCGTCCTGGGATGATCCCTATGAAGCCGATGATTCCGCACTTGCCAGATGAAGTAGATTTGCACACCAGAAGACTCAAAACAGCTTACTACGCACCCCTTAAAAGACCCCACTTGACACAACCAACTTAACTCGACATCCGAACCTGCATTCGATGAGACGACCCCAACTTGGAGCACATTTCAACAAGTTTACCCAAAGTTTGTCCTTTTTGTTCTCTGTCCTGACCTTTTGTGCCAAAGTTTATCCACAAAGGTACAAAACTCCTTTCAAAGGTTCATAAGTAACTTTTGAACCCAAATTCATCCAACTTTGGACTTGGAACACATTTCGATAAGTAGAAACCCAAAGTTCATTCTTTTTGAATTCTCTCATGACGTTTTGTGCCGAAGTTTGTCCACACCGGTATAGAGCTTCTTTCTAGGGTCCATAAGTACCTTTTGAACCAAACTTCGTCCGAATTTGGACTTGAAGAACATTTTGACAAGTAGGAACCCAAAGTTCGTCCTTTTCAAACTCTATCTTGACCTCTTGTGCCAAAGTTCGTCCACACAGGTCCTAAATTCCTTTCAAGTGTTCATAAGTACCTTTGAACCATCGTCCAAATTTGGACTTGGAGCACATTTTTTTAATAGATAATATAATTAAACCACAACAAGGAGGATCCCACCGCCTGGGATCAAGGCATCACATCAATAAAGCACAAGCAAAACAAGTCTAAACAGAAACCACATAACAAAGCCAAACATAAACTAAACAAAACAACCTACCAGGGCAAAAGAAACCCCACAAATGGGGGACAACCAAAGAATAAAGAACAACAGAAAGAGATGAAGAAAGAAAAAACATGATGACGACTAGCTAGATCAAACCAAGAAGGTTAACCTACCATGAAGCAACACGAGCACGAACCAAAGAAACGATATGGTGGAGCAAAGTTGGCACTGTCCTGGGATGATCCCCATGAAGTCGACGATTCCACTCTTGCTAGATGAAGTAGATTTGCACACCAGAAGACACGAAACAACTTACTACGCACCTCCTTACCAGACCCCACTCGACACAACCAACTCAACTCGATTTCTCATCCCGCCATCCAATGAGACGACCCAAACTTGGAGCACATTTCGACAAGTTTACCCAAAGTTCGTCCTTTTTGTTCTCTGTCCAAACCTTTTGTGGTAAATTTGTCCACACAGGTACACAACTCCTTTCATAGGTTCATAAGTATCTTTTGAACCTAAATTCATCAAAGTTTTGACTTGGAGCACATTTCGACAAGTTTACCCAAGTTCGTCCTTTTCGGATTATATCATGACGTTTTGTGTAAAAGTTCGTCCAAAACGGTACAGAGCTCCTTTCTAAGGTCCATAATTACCTTTTGAACAAAACTTCGTCCAAATTTAACCCAAAGTTCATCCTTTCAAACTCTATCTTGATCTCTTTGCCCAAAGTTCGTTCACATAAGTACAAACTCCTTTCCAGGGTTCATAAGTACCTTTTGAAAAAGACTTTGTCAAAATTTGGACTTGAAACACATTTTGACAACTAAAAACCTAAAGTTGGTCCTTTTTTTTCTCTGTCTTGACCTTTTGCACCATAGTTCGTCTCAATAGGTACAAAAACCCTTTCCAGGGTATGGTACTTTTTGAACCAAACATCATCCAAATGTTGACTGGGAGCACATTTCGAAAAGTAGAAACCAAAAGTTCGTCCTTTTCGAATTCTATCATGACGTTTTTTTGCCAAAGTTTGTCCACATCGATGCAGAACTCCTTTCCAGGGTCAATAAGTACCTATTGAACCAAACTTTGTCCAAATTTGGACTTGAAGAACATTTCGACAAGTAGGAACCCAAAGTTCGACCTTTCCAACTATGTCTTGACCTTTTGTAGCAAAGTTCGTCCACGCAGGTATAAAACACCTTTCCTGTGTTCATAAGTACCTCTTGAACCCAACTTCGTCGAAATTTGGACTTGGAGCACATTTTGATAAGTACAAAACCAAAGTTCGTTCTTTTCGTTATCTGTTTTGACCTTTTGTGCCAAAGTTCGTCCACACAGGTACAAAACACCTTTCTTGTGGTCTGTACCTCTTGAACCCAACTACATCGAAATTTGGACTTGGAGCACATTTCGACAAGTAGAAAACCAAAGTCTTCCTTTTCGTTCTCTGACTTGACCTTTTGTGCCAAAGTTTGTCCACACAGGTGCAAAATTCTTTTCAAGATTCATAAGCACCTTTTGAACCCAAATTCTCAAAATGTTGACTTGGAGCACATTTCGACAAGTAGAAAACAAAAGTTCGTCCTTTTCGGATTCTATCATTAAGTTTTATGCCAATGTTCATCCACACCAGTACAGAACTCCTTTCCAGGGTCCATTACCTTTTGTACCAAAAGTTTATGCTTCTCGGACTCGCTCTTAACCTTTTGTGCCAAAGTTTGTCCATGACTACATAACTTTTTTCCAAGATTCATAAATACCTTTTGAACCAAGCTTCCTATTGATCCACATTTCTTCCAAACATTGACATGGAGCATATTTTGACAAGTAAAAGCCCAAATGATAAGTAAATAATTGGCAATGATAGAAGTTGTAGCATTTAGTGTTTACTTCCAAACTAAGATTGATTCTTTTCAGACTCGGTCTTGACTTACTGTGCCAAGGTTCATCTAAACAAGTACAAAACTCCCTTCCAAGGTTCATAAGTACCTTTGGCACCAAACTTCTTCCAAATTTGGACTTAGAGCACATTTGAAAGAGTGGAAGCTCAAAGTTCGTCCTTCTTAGAGTCTTTCTTGAACTTTTGTGCCAAAGATTGACCGCACAAGTAAAAAACTCCATTCCAGGGTTCAGAAGTACCTTTTGAACCAAACTTCGTCCTGGCATTTCGGCAAGTAGAAATGCATAGTTTACCCTTCTCAGACACTTTCTTGACCTTTTCTGCAAAAGTTGGTCCATAAAGATGCAAAACTCCTTTCCAGGATTCATAAGTATCTTTTGAACCAAGCTTCCTCAAAATTTGGACTCGGAGCACATTTCGACAAGTAGAAACCCAAAGTTTATCCTTTTGAACATTGTCTTGACCTTCTGTGCCAAAGTTCGATGATGCAGGTACAAAACTCCTTCATGGGCTCATAAGTACCTATTGAACCACAGTTCTTCCAAACCACATAGAGCACATTTCGACAAGTAGGAACCCAAAGTTCATCCTTTTCGGACTCGGTCTTGACCTTTTTGTCCAAAAAAGTACAAAACCCCTTTCTAAGGTTCATAAGCACCTTTTGCACCAAACTTCTTCCAAATTTGTACTGCACATATGAAAGAGTGGAAGCCCAAAGTTCATCCTTTTCGGACTTTGTCTTGACCTTTGGTGCCAAAATTGGTCCATATAGGTACAAAACTCCTTTCCAATTTTGAACCAAAATTCGTAAAATCATAGATTTGAAGCACATTTTGACAAGTGAAACCCAAAGTTCATCATTTTTCGATTCTGGCTTGACCTTTTGAGCCAGAGTTCATCCAGACAGGTCAAAACTCTTTTCCAAGGTTCATATGTACCAACCCAACTTCTTCCATATTTGGACATGGAGAACATTTCGACAAGTAAAAACAAAATGTTCATCCTTTTCAAATACTATCTTGACCTCTTATGCGAAAGTTCATCCACAAAGGTACAAACTCCTTTCAAGTGTTCATAAGTACCTTTTGAAACAAACATCGTCCAGATTTGGATATGGAGCACATTTCGACAAGTAGAAAACCAAAGTGCATCCTTTTCGGACTCGATCTTGACCTTATGTGCCAAAGTTCGTCCAAAAAAGTACAAAACCCCTTTCTAAGGTTCATAAGTACCTTTTGCACCAATTTTCTTCCAAATTTGGACTGCACATATGAAAGAGTGGAAGCCCAAAGTTCATCCTTTTCGGACTTTGTCTTAACCTTTTGCGCCAAAGTTCATCCACACAGGTCAAAACTTCTTTACAGGGTTCATATGTACCTTTTGAATCCAACCTCATCCAAATTTGGACTTGGAGAACATTTTGACGAGTAGAATCCCACGTTCTTTCTGGACTCTATTTTCACCTTTTGTTCCAAATTTCGTCCACATAGTTACAAAACTACTTTTCAGGGTTCATAAGTACCTTTTGAACCCATCTTCTTGAAAATTTGGACATGGAGAACATTTCAACAAGTAGAAACCTAATGTTCTTCAAACTCTTGTGACAATGGAGAACATTTCGAACTTTGTCTTCACCTTTTGTGACAATGTTCATGCACACAGGTACCAAACTTTTTTCCATGGTTCATAAGTACATTTTGAACCAAACATCATCAGAATTTAGACTTGGAGCACATTTTTACAAGTAGAAACCCAAGTCCTTTTTGGATTCTATCTTGACCATTTGTGCCAAAGTCCGTCCACAACGGTACAAAACTCCTTTCAAGTGTTCACAAGTACCTTTTGAACCAAACATCGTCCAAATTTGGACTTGGAACACATTTTGAGAAGTAGAAACTCAAAGTTCATCCTTTTCGGATTCTGTCATGACCTTTTGTGGCAAAGTTCCTCCACACCAATACAAAAGTCCTTCCCAGCGTCTATAAGTACCTTTTGAACCAATGATCGTCCAAATTTGGACTTGAAGCACATTTCTACAACTAGAAACCAAAAGTTCGTCCTTCAAACTCTGTCTTCACCTTTTGTACCAAAGTTTTTTCACAAAGGTACAAACTCCTTTCCAGGGTTCAAAAGTACCTATTAAACCAAACTTCATCCAAACTCTTCCAAATTTGGACATAAAGAACATTTCAACAAGTAGAAACAAAATTTTCGTCCTTTTCGTACTTTATCTTCACCTTTTGTGCCAAAATTCATCCACACATGTACAAAACTCTTTTCCAGGGGTTCATAAGTATCTTTTGAACCAAACATCATCCAATTTTGGACTTCGAGCACATTTCGACAAGTAGAAACCCAAAGTTCATCCTCTTCTGATTCTGGGATGACCTTTTGTGCCGAAGTTCGTCCACACTAGTTCGTCCGCAGTGGTACAAAACTCTTTTCCAATATTCATAAGTACCTTTTGGACACTTTCATCCAAATTTGGACTTGGAGTACCTTTCAACAAGTTGAAAACAAAAGTTTGTCCTTTTCGGATTCCATCTTTACTATTTGTGCCAAAGTTAGTCCACAAAGGTAAACTCCTTTCAAGTCTTCATAAGTATCTTTTGAATCAAACCCAAAGTTCGTCCTTTTTGAATTCTTTCATGACCTTTTGTTCCAAAGTTCGTCCCCACCGGTACAGAACACCTTTCCAGGCCATATTTTCAACAAATTTCATCCAAATTTGCACTTAAAGCACATTTCAACAAGTTGGAAGCCAAAGTTCGTCATTTTCAAACTCTGTCTTGGTCATTAGTGCCAAAATTCGTCTACACAAGTACAAACTCCTGTCCAGACTTCATCAAAATTTGGACTTGAAGCACATATCGATGAGTTTAAAGTTCATCCTTTACGCACTTTGTCTAATTTGAACTTGGATGAAATGTGCTTCAAGTCCAAATTTCGAGGAAGTTGGGTTCAAAGGTACTTATGAACCCTTGAAAGGATTTTTGTACCTATCTGGATGAACTTTGGCACAAAAGGTCAATATATAAAACGACAAGTGGGAACTTTAGGTTTCTACTTGTCGAAATATGCTCCAAGTTCAAATTGGGATGAAGTTGGGTTGAAAAGGTACCTGTATTTTGTACCTGTGCAGACGAACTTTCGAATGAAAGGTCAAGACAGAATTTGAAAAAGACGAACTTTGGGTTTCTACTTGTCGAACAGTTCTTCAAGTCCAAATTTGGAAAAATTTTGATTCAAAAGGTATTTATTGACCCTGGAAAGGAGTTTTGTACCGGTGTGGACGAACTTTGGCATACAACGTCATGATAGAATCCCAAAAGGACGAACTTTTGGTTTCTACTTGTCGAAATGTGCTTCAAGTCCAAAGTTGGATGAATTTGGGTTAAAAAATTTCTTATGAACCCTTGAAAGGAGTTTTGTATCTGTGTGGACGAACTTTGGCACAAAAGTTCAAGACAGAGAACGAAAAGGACGAAATTTGGAATTCTACTTCTCGAAATGTGCTCCATGTCCAAATTGGGTCGAAGTTGGGTTCAAAAGAGACTTATGAACACGTGGAAGGTGTTTTCTACCTATATGGATGAACTTTGGTACAAAAGGTCAAGACAGAGTTTGAAAAGGGTGACCTTTGGGTTCCTACTTGTCAAAATGTTCTTCAAGTCCAAATTTGGAAAAAGTTTGGTTAAAAAGGTACTTATTGACCCTGGAAAGGAGTTCTATACCGGTGTGACGAACTTTGACACAAAACGTCATGACAGAATCAAGAAAGGATGAACTTTGGGTTTCTACTTGTCGAAATGTGCTCCAAGTCTAAATTTCGACGATGAATGGTTCAAAAGGTACTTATGAAGCCTGGAAAGGAGTTTTGTACCTGTGAGGATGAACTATGGCACAAAACGACAAGATAGAGAAAGAAAAGCACAAGCTTTGGGTTTCTACTTGTCTAAATGTGCTTCAAGTCCAAATTTTGACGAAGTCTTGAACAAAAAGTACTTATGAACCCTGGAAAGCAGTTTGTACCTGTGTAGACAAACTTTGGCACAAGAGGTCAAGATAGAGTTTGAAAGGGACGAACTACAAGTTCCTACTTGTCGAAATGTTCGTCAAGTCCAAATTTGGACGAAGAAGTTCAAAAGGTACTTATAAACCCTAGAAAGGAGCTCTGTACCGGTGTGGATGAACTTTGGCACAAAACGTCATGATAGAATGCGAAAATGATGAACTTTGGGTTTCTACTTATTGAAATGTGCTCCAAATCCAACTTTGGACGATGTTTATTTGAAAAAATTATTATTAACACTTGAAAGAAGTTTTGTACCTGTATCAACGAACTTTGGCGCAAGAGATCAAGACAGAGTTTGAAAGGACGAACTTTGCATTCCTACTTGCAAAAATGTTCTTCAAGTCCAAATTTGGACCCTGGAAAGGACTTCTGTACCGATGTGGACAAACATTGGCACAAAACGTCATGATATAATCGAAAAAGGATGATCTTTTGGTTTTTACTTGTCGAAATATGCTCCATGTCCAAATTTTGACAAATTTGGGTTTAAAAGGTGCTTATGAACCATTGAAAGGAGTTTTGCACCTGTGTGGAAGAACTTTGGCACAAAAGGTGAAGACAGAGAACAAAGACGAAATTTGGTTTTCTACATGTCGAAATGTGCTCCAAGTCCAAATTTCAATGAAGTTAGGTTCAAAAGGTACTAATGAACACAGGAAAGGTGTTTTGTACCTGTGTGGACGAACTTTGGGTTCCTACTTGTCGAAATGTTCTTCAAGTCCAAATTTGGACAACGTTTGTTCCAAAAGGTACTTATGAACCTTGGAAAGGAGTTCTATATCAATGTGGACAAACTTTGGCATAAAACTTCATGACAGAATCTGAAAAGGACGAATTTTGGTTTCTATTTGTCGAAATTTGCTCCAAGTCCAAATTTGGATGATGTTTGGTTCAAAAGGTACTTATGAATACTTGAAAGGCGTTTTGTACCTTTGGGGACAAACTTTGGCACAAAAGGTTGACAAAGTTCGAAAAGAACGAACTTTGGGTCTCTATGTGACAAAATATTCTCCAAGTCCAAATTTGGAGGAAGTTGGGTTCAATAGGTAATTATCAACCCTGGAAAAGAGTTTTGTACCTATCTGGAAGAACTTTGGCACAAAAGGTTACAAAGTTTGAAAAGGACGAACATTGGGTTTCTACTTGTCAAAATGTTCTTCAAGTCCAAATTTGGACAAATCCAAGGTGCATATGAACCTTAGATAAGAGTTTTGACCCATGTGGACGAAAGTATGGCACAACTAACAGAATAAAAAAAGGTTGAACTTTGGGTTTCTACTTGTCGAAATCTGCTTCAAATCTAAATTTTGACGAAGTTTGGTTCAAAATGTTCTAATGAACCCTGGAAAGGAGTTTTGTACCTGTGTGGACGAACTGTGAAACAAAAGGTCAAAAGCTCGAACTTTGGGCTTCTACAATTTGAGATAAGCTTCAAGTACAAATTTGGATGAAGTTGGATTCAAAAGGTACTTTTGAACACTTGAAAGGAGTTTTGTACTTGTGTCGACGAACATGGGCACAAAAGGTCAAAACAGTACGACAAGGACGAAATTTAGGTTTCCTTTTGTCGAAATATGCTCTAAGTCCAAATTGGGACGAAGTTGGGTTGAAAAGGTACTTATGAATAACAAAAGGATTTTTGTACCTGTGTGGACAAACTTTGGTACAAAAGGTCAAGACAGAGTTTGAAAAAGACAAACTTTGGCTCTTGTCGAATAGTTCTTTAAGTCCAAATTTGAAAAAAGTTTGGTTCAATAGGTACTTATTGACCCTGGAAAGGAGTTTTGTACCGATGTGGACGAACTTTGGCACACAACGTCGTGATAAAATCCCAAAAGGTACTTTGGGTTTCTACTTGTCGAAATGTGCTCCAAGTCTAAATTTGGATGAAGTTGGGTTCCAAAGGTACTTATGAACCCTTGAAAGGAGTTTTATACCTGGGTGGACGAACTTTGGCACAAATGGTCAAGACAAAGAACGAAAAGGACGAAATTTGAAATTCTACCTGTCGTAATGTGCTCGCAGTCCAAATTGGGATGAAGTTGGGTTCAAAAGAGACTTATGAACACGAGAAAGGTTTTTTGCACTTGTGTGGACGAACTTTGGTACAAAAGGTCAAGACAAAGTATGAAAAGGATGAACTTTGGGTTCCTACTTGTCAAAATGACAAGTCCGAATTTGGACGACGTTTGTTCCAAAAGGTACTTATTGACCCAGAAAAGGAGTTTTGTATCGGTGTGAATGAACTTTGGCATACAATGTCATGATAGAATCCGAAAAGGACGAACTTTTGGTTTCTACTTATCAAAATGTGCTTCAAGTCCAAACTTGGACGAATTTGGGTCAAAAGGTACTTATGAACCCTTGAAAGGAGTTTTGTAGGTGTGTGGGCGAACTTTGGCACAAAAGGTCAAGAAAGAGAATGAAAACGACGAAATTTAGAATTCTATTTGTCGAAAAGTGCTACAAGTCCAATTTGGGACGAAGTTAGGTTCAAAAGAGACAAGAACACACGAATGGTGTTTTGTACTTGTGTGGACGAACTTTGGTACAAAATGTCAAGACAGAGTTTGAAAAGGATGAACTTTGGGTTCCTACTTGTCGAAATATTCTTCAAGTCTAAATTTGGAAAAAGTTTAGTTAAAAAGGTACTTAATGACCCTAGAAAGGAGTTTTGTATCGGGGTGACGAACTTTGGCACAAAAAGTCATGACAGAATTTGGAAAGGACCAACTTTGGATTTCTACTTGTTAAAATATGCTCCAAGTCTAAATTTGGACGATGTTTGGTTCAAAAGGTACTTTGAACCCTAGGAACGAGTTTTGTACTTCTGGGGACGAACTATGGCACAAAAGGTCAAGACAGAGAAAGAAAGGCATGAGCTTTTGATTTCTACTTGTTGAAATGTGCTCCAAGTCAAAATTTGGACGACATTTAAATAAAAGATACTTAGTGAAAAGATGCCTGTGTGGATGAACTTTGGCGCAAGAGGTTAAGACAGAGTTTGAAAAGAACAAATTTTGCGTTCCTACTTGTCGAAATGTTCTTCAAGTCCAAATTTGGATAAAGTTTGGTTCAAACAGTACCTATGGACCCTGGAAAGGAGTTTTGTACCGGTGTCGATGAACATTGGCACATAATTTCATGATAGAATCCGAAAAGGACAAACTTTGGTTTCCACTTGTCGATGATCCAAGTCAAAATTTGAACAAATTTGGGTTTAAAAGGTGCTTATGAACACTTGAAAGGAGTTTTGCAGATATGTGGACGAACTTTGGCACAAAAGGTCAAGATAGAACGAAAATGATGAACTTTGATTTTCTACTTGTCGAAATGTGCTCCAAGTCCAAATTTCAATGAAGTTGGGTTCAAAGATACTTATGAACACAGGAAAAGTGTTTTGTACCTTTGTGGATGAACTTTGGTACCAAAGGTCAAGACAGAATTTTGAAAAGGCTGAAGTTTGGGTTCCTACTAGTTGAATTGTTCTTCAAGTCCAAATTTTGACTAAATTTTTTCGAAAGGTACTTGTTGACCTTGGAAAGGAATTCTGTATTGGTGTGGATGAACTTTGGCACAAAATTTCATGACAGAATCTGAAAAGGACGAACTTTGGGTTCTACTTGTCGAAATGTGCTCCAAGTCCAAATTTGGAAGAAGTTGGGTTCAAAAGGTACTTATAAACCCTTGGAAAGAGTTTTGTACCTGTATGGATGAATTTTGGCACAAACGGTCAAGACAGAGAACGAAAAGGATGAACTTTGGCTTTCTACTTGCCGAAATGTGCTCCAAGTCCAAATTTCGATGAAATTTGGTTCAAAAGGTACTTATGAACACAGGAAAGGAGTTTTGTACTTGTGTAGATGAAATAATATTAAGACAGAGTTTGAAATGGACGAACTTTGGGTTTCTATTTGTCAAAATGTTCTTCAAGTCCAAACTTGGACAAAGTTTGGTTCAAAAGGTAGTTATTGGCCCTAAAAATGAGTTCTAACTGGTGTGGACACACTTTGGCACAAAACATCATGAAAGAATCCAAAAAGGGTGAACTTTGGGTTTCTACTTTTCGAAATGTGCTCCAATTCCAATTTTGCGTGATGTTTGGTTTAAAAGGTACTTATGCCCTTGAAAGAAGTTTTGTACCTTTGGGGACAAACTAGCACAAAAGGTCAAGACAGAGAACAAAAATGACGAACTTTGGGTTTCTACTTGTCGAAATGTGCTTCAGGTCGAAATTTTGATGAAGTCTTGTTCAAAAGGTACTTATGAACCATGGAAAGGAGTTTGTACCGGTGTGGACAAACTTTGGCACAAAACGACATGACAAAATCCAAAAAGATCGAACTTTTGGTTTTTACTTATTTAAATCTGCTCCAAGTCCAAATTTGGATGATGTTTGGTTCAAAAGGTACTAAGAACACTTGAAATGAGTTTTGTGCCTTTGTGGACGAATTTTGGCCAAAAAGGTCAAGACAGAGTTCGAAAAGAACGAAGTTTGGGTTTGTACTTGACAAAATTTTCTCCAAGTCCAAATTTGGAGGAAGTTGGGTTCAATAGGTACTTATCAACCCAGGAAAAGAGTTTTGTACCTATGTGGACAAAACTTTGGCACAAAAGGTGAAGATCGAGTTTGAAAACGACAGACATTGGGTTTCTACTTATCGAAATGTTCTCCATGTCCAAATTTGGAAGAAGTTAGGTTAAAAAGGTACTTATGAACCCTGGAAAAGTGTTTTGTACCTGTGTGAACAAACTTTGGGAACATGTCGAAATGTTTTCCAAGTTCAAATTTGATGAAGTTGGGTTTAAAAGGTACATTCCTGGAAAAGAGGTTTGAGCTTTGTAGACGAACTTTGGCACATTTCAACAAGTAGAAACCCAAAGTTTGTCATTTCTGGATTCTGTCATGACGTTTTGTGCCAAACTTCATCATCATCGGTACAGAACTCCTTTCCAAGGTCAATAAGTACCTTTTGATCCAAACTTTGTCCAAATTTGGAATAGAAGAACATTTTGACAAATAGGAACCCAAAGTTCATCATTTTCAAACTCTGTGGACCTTTTGCCCCAAAGTTCATCCATACTACTAAACACATTTCCTATGTTCATAAATATATTTTGAACCCAACTTCATCCAAAATTGGACTTGGAGCACAATTTGACAAGTAGAAACCTTGTTCGTCCTTTTCGTTCTCTGTCTTAACTTTTTGTGCCAAAGTTCATCTACACAAGTACAAAACTGCTTTCAAGGGTTCATAAGTACCTTTTGAACCCAATTTCGTCCTAATTTGGACATGAAGCTCATTTCGAATTGTAGAAACCCAAAGTTCGTCCTTTTCAGACTTTGTGTTGACCTTTTGTGCCAAAGTTCGTCCACAAAGGTACAAAACTCCTTTCCAAAGTTCATAAGTACATATTGTAGCAAACTTCGTCAAAATTTTGATTTAAAGCACATTTCGACAAGTAGACATCCAAAGTTCGTCCTTTTTGGATTATGTCTGGACCTTTCATGCCAAAGTTCGTCCACAAAGGTCAAAACTCTTTTCCAGGGTTCATATGTACCTTTTAAACCCAACTTCGTCCAAATTTGGACTTGGTGAACATTTTGACATGTAGAATCCAAAAGTTCGTCGTTTTCGAACTTTATTTTCACCTTTTATTCCAAAGGTCATTCACACAAGGACAAAACTCCTTTCCAGGGTTCACAAGTACCTTTTGAATCCAACTTCTTCCAAATTTGGACATGGAGAACATTTCGTCAAGTAGAAAGAAACCCAATGTTCATCTTTTCCGAACTTTGTCTTCACCTTTTGTGTCAAAGTTTCGTCCACACAGGTACAAAACTCTTTTCCAGGGTTGATAAGTACCTATCGAACCAAAATTCCTACAAATTTAGACTTGGAGAACATTTTGTGGAGTAGAATGTAAAATTCGGATTTCCATTTTTCCTACTTAAGTAGGTGATTAAGGGATTAACTAGGAAAAAGTTAAATCCTATGTTGAAGAGAAGGAAATTTCTAAGTGTTGAATAGATTTTCCTTGAGTAGCTTTGAGTTAAGCTTAGATCCCTAAAAATTGACTAAGTGTTGGACTAGGCATTGCTATGTGAGTAGCTTTGAGTTAAACTTAAATCCTTGAAAATTGACTAAGTGTTGGACTAGGCATTGCTATGTGAGTAGCTTTGAGTTAAGCTTAAATCCCTGAAAATTGACTAAGTGTTGAGGCATTGCTATGCATTGGCCACAAGATCTTGGAAAGAGTACTTGGGCAAAGGGAAAATTTGCAAATTTTGCTAAGTATAGAACATTGTGTGGGATGCATTGGAAGGAGGGAAAATTTGGAAATTTGGCCAAGTATAGAATGTTGTGTGGGATGCGTTGGAAAGGACCAATGCATTGGAAGAAGTTGTGTTGATGCATTGGAAGGGACCAATGCGTTGGAAGAAGTTGTGTTGATGCATTGGAAGGGACCAATGCGTTGGAAGAAGTTGTGTTGATGCGTTGGAAGGGACCAATACATTGGAAGAAGTTGTGTTGATGCGTTGGAAAAGTTTGTGGACGCATATGAAGGATGAACTCGTGGAGGATGTCATCCGGACATGTGGCTTGTTAGGAAGAATTCTTAAGCCTTAAGTAAAAGAGGTGGTAGCATAAGAAGACATACAAAGGTAAGGGCCATGCGTTGGTGAAAGGAGAAGAAGACACATTGGGTTGTGTTGATGCAAGATTGCGTTGATGGTGTAAGGAAGAGACACTTGGTCATTCGGCCAAGTAGGAGGTATCGACCATGGAGCAATCTTGGACGCCTATAAATAGGACCAAAGACTTCATTCTTCATATCACAACTCAAAATACATTTAAGAAGAGTGGGAGAGTTGAGGAAACCTTGCGCTAGAGCAAAATCCATGCGTTGGACAGAGAAGTTCAAACAGAACGCATTGGACAGTGAAGTCTGAAAAGCACCATCAACTTGGAACGAGAAGTTCTCCCAGAATACTCGTGCGTTTGATATGATTCCAAAGCCATCTGAAATCTAAAGGGGTTTAGTTTTCATGGAGGGGCTTTTGGAGAAGAAGTTCCAAGGAATCGGGCTGGAGAATGAGGAAAATACAGAAGGATCGAGTTGTCGGGTAAGCTGGGCTAGTCTTGATATTTTGATGATTCCCGCCAAACCACGAGGATTTATGAGCTAATTTGAGAGTAAGATTCCTGAGACATTTTAGAACATGTTTATTTGGAAGTATCTGAAAATAAGATCTGGAACTATGAGTAAACTAAGCTGACATTTGAATCTGGAATTTAGGGTTCAAAAGGGAAACCAAGGAAACCTAAGGAACTTCAGAAAGGAAAGTTCCTAACTAACCAAGATGAGTGGTTATTGTGTGTTGTATTGTTGATATAATTACTATATATAGATAAATATATATAGGGGATAATATTAAATTGGCATGATCAGGGATATATATTTATCTGATTACAATGCTTGTTAAGATATTGCTTGTATGTTTGTGTTGGAAACTGGAATTGTACCCAGGATATATAATTAGCATGCTTGAAAAGGTACTTGGAGGAAAAATATAGTTGGCTTCGGTCGGCGAAAAATTATAGTCGGTGACGACCGGGGGGAAATATAGTCATGTTACCTAAGCATAGCTAGCGGAGGAAAAATATAGTTGGCTTCGATGTGCACATTGGCGGGATAATAGGGTATAGGGAAAGTTTCCACAGGAATTGTTGATACATTGTTTGAGTATACGTGTGAAAACACTGGGGAAAATGTAGGATCATGCCAGGGATAACCAATAGTATAGCTGGGGATGTTTTATTATGTGATAACCAGCGATCAAATTGGGGTTGATTGTTGTAACCAGCTGTCGAGCTGGGGATTGTCCAGCGGTTTGGCTGGAAAATAATAATGAACTTGTGGTAATGTTCTTAGTATTGCTTTCCCAAGTTGACAAAGTTATTTGTTTATCTAAAGGCACTACTCATTGGGCTTTGTAGCTCATGTTTTCCATGTTTAATGTTTTACTCCCCCCCCCCCCCCCCCCCTCCTGCCCTCAGTTAGCAGAAGGTGAGGAGTTCCAGGGTGCTGCTAAGGTCAAGGTCTACCACATACCATACTACACTTTCGGAGGGTTTTACGGTTGTTGTTGTAAACTTTGTTGTTAGGTCTTTGAGTTGTATAAATGTTACATTGTGGTAATGAAATGGGCCTACTTAAAATCGTTGTAGTTTGCCTCCTTGACTTAATCAGTCCACTATATATGAATTTGTATATTGGTACCAGAGTTATTTCTGCAAGAGTTACTAGACAGTAAGTGTCGACCAAAGCATTGATAACTGCTGCAGTCGGATCCCTCTCCCAGGCTCGGAGGGTGGTCTGGGGTGGGGTGTGACATAGAAACCCCAAGTTCATTCTTTTCGAACTTTTTCTTGACCTTTTGTGCAAAAGTTCATCCACAAACGTATAAAACACATTTCAAGTGAATAAGTACCTTTTGAACTAAAAATCGTCCAAATTTGGACTTGGAGTACGTTTTGTTATGTAGAAATCTAAAGTTCGACCTTTTCAGATTCTGTCATAACGTTTTGAGCCAAAGTTCATCCACACAAGTACAGACTCCTTTCCAGGGTTCATCAATATCTTTTGAACAAGACTTCGTCAAAATTTGGACTTGAAGCACATTTCGACAAGTAGAAACCCAAAGTTTGTCATTTTCGTTCTTTGTCTTAACCATTTGAGCCATAGTTCATCCCTATAGGTACAAAACTTCTTTCCAGGGTTCAAAAGTACCTTTTGAACCAAACGTCGTCCCAATTTAGACAAGTAGAAACCCAATGTTCGTCCTTTTCGGATTCTTTCATGACGTTTTGTGCCAAAGTTCATCCACACCGGTCATAACACATTTCTAGGGTCAATAAGTAACTTTTGAACCAAACACCGTCCAAATTTGGACTTGGAGCACATTTCGACAAGTAGAAACCCAAAGTTTGTCCTTTAAAGATTCTTTCATTACGTTTTGTGCCAAAGTTCGTCCACACTAGTCACAACTCATTTCAAGGGTCAATAAGTACCTCTTGAAGCAAACTTTTTCCAAATTTGGACTGCAAGATCATTTTGACAAGTAGGAGCCCAAAGTTCATTCTTTTCAAACTCTATCTTGACCTTTTGTATCAAAGTTGATCCACACAGGTACAAAACACCTTTACTATGTTCATTAACTTTTGAACCCAACTTCGTCAAGACTTGGAGCACATTTCGACAAGAAAGCCAAAGTTCGTCCTTTTCATTCTCTATCCTTGTGCCAAAATTCATCCATACAGGTATAGGAACCCAAAATTCGGCCTTTTCAAACTCTGCCTTGACCTTTTGTCACAAAGTTCGTTCATACAGGTACAAAACACCTTTTCTATGTTCATAAGTACCTTTTGAACCTAACTTCTGGAAATGTGGACTTGAATCACATTTCGACAAGTAGAAACCTAAAGTTCGTCCTTTTCGTTCTCTGTCTTGACCTTTTGTGCCAAAGTTCATCCGTACAGGTAAAAAACTCATTTCAAGGGTTCATAAGTACCTTTTGAACCCAACTTCGTCCAAATTTGGACTTGGAGCACATTTCACATGTAGAAACCCAAACTTCGTCCTTTTCGGATTCTTTCATGATGTTTTGTGCCAAAGTAGAATCCTAAAGTTCATCCTTTTCGGATTCGTTCTGGACCTTTTGTGCCAAAGTTCGTCCACACAGGTGAAAACACTTTTCCAGGATTCATATATACCTTTTAAACCCAACTTTGTACAAATTTGGACTTGGAGAACATTTCGACAGATAGAATCCCAATGTTCATCCTTTCTGGACCCTATTTTCACCTTTTGTTCCAAAGTTCATTTACACTAGTACAAAACTCCTTTCCAGGGTTCACCATTAGAACCCAACTTCTTCCAAATTTGGACATGGAGAACATTTCAACACGTAGAAACACAATGTTCGTCCTTTTCAAACTTTTTCTTCACCTTTTGTGCCGAAGTTCGTCCACACAAGTAAAAAACTATTTTTGCATGGTTGATAAGTACCTATTGAACCCAACATCCTCAAAATTTGGACTTAGAGAACATTTCGTCAATTAGAAACCCAAAGTTCGTTCTTTTTGAACTTTGTCTTGATCTTTTGTGCCAAAGTTCGTGCACAAAGGTACAAAACTTCTTTCAAGTGTTCATATGTACCTATTGAACCAAACATCGTCAAAATTTGGAAATGGAGCACATTTCGACAAGTAGAAACCCAAAGTTCGTCGTTTTAGTTCTCTATCTTGACGTTTTGTGCCAAAGTTCGTTTACAAAGGTACAAAACTCCTTTCAAGGGTTCATAAGTACCTTTTGAACCCAAATTCGTCCAAATTTGGACTTGGAGCACATTCCTACGAGTAGAAACCTTTAGTTCATCTTTTTCGGATTCTGTTGTGCCAAAGTTCGTCCACATCGATACAGAACTCCTTTGCAAGGTCAATAAGTACCTTTGGAAACAATCTTTGTCCAAATTTGGACTTGAAGAACATTTCGACAAGTAGGAACCCAAAGTTTGGCCTTTTCAAACTCTGCCTTTACCTTTTGTACTAATGTTCTTTGACACAGGTACAAAACACCATTCCTTTGTTTATAAGTACCTTTTGAACCCAACTTCTCGACATTTGGACTTGAAGAACATTTCGACAAGTGGAAACCCAAAGTTCGTCCTTTTCGTTCTCGATCTTGACGTTTTATGCCAAAGTTTGTCTACACAAGTATGTACTCCTTTCAGAAGTTCATAAGTACCTTCTGAACCTAACTTCATCCAAATTTGGACGTAGAGAACATTTTGACAAGTAAACCCAAAGTTCGTTCTTTTTGGATTCTGTCATGATGTTTGTGTTAAAGTAGAAACCTAAAGTTCGTCCTTTCCCAAAGTTCATCCTTTTCGGACACTATTTTCACCTTTTGTTTGAAAGTTCATTCACATGGTTACAAAACTCCTGTCCAGGGCTCATAAGTACCTTTTCAACACAAGTTCTTTGAAGTTTGTACATGGAGAACATTTCGACAAGTAGATATCTAATGTTCGTCCTTTTCGATCTTTGTCTTCACCTTTTGTGCCAAAGTTTTGTCCACATAGGTACAAAACTCTTTTCCAGGGTTGATAAGTACCTATTGAACCCAACTTTCTCCAAATTTGGACTTGGAGAACATTTCGTCTAGTAGAAACCCAAAGTTTGTTATTTTCAAACTTTGTCTTGAACTTTTTGGCCAATGTTCGTCCAAAAAGGTACAAACCTCATTTCAAGTATTCACCAACTTCAGAATCAATGCCTTTAGATAACAAAAAAAAAAGTGTCTGCCCCTGAGATCGCAAAACTACGACAAGAGTTTCACGTTTCGGCCACACCAGTCCAAACATCGTCCAAATTTGGACTTGGAGCACATTTCAATAAGTAAAAACCCAAAGTTCGACCGTTTTGGATTTTGTCATGACGTTTTTTTGCCAAAGTTTGTCCGAAAACTCCTTTCCATGGTTTATAACTACCTTTTGAACAAGACTTCGTCAAAATTTGGACTTGAAGCACATTTGGACAAGTAGAAACCTAAAGTTCGTTCTTTTCGTTCTCTGCCTTGATCTTTTGTGCCATACTTCATCTCCACAGGTACAAAACTTCTTTCTAGGGTTCATAAGTACTTTTTGAACCAAACATTGTCCAAATTTGGACTTGGAGCTCATTTCGATAAGTAGAAACCCAAAGTTTGTCCTTTTCGGATTCTTTCATGATATTTTGTGCCAAGTTCGTCCACACCAGTCAGAACTCATTTCAACGGTCAATAAGTAACTTTTGAACCAATCACCGTCCAAATTTGGAGTTGGAGCACATTTCGACATGTAGGAACCCAAAGTTCGTCCTTTTCAAATTTTATCTTGACCTTTTGTACCAAAGTTCATCCACACAGGTATAAACACACCATTCCGGTGTTCATAAGTACCTTTTGAACCCAACTTCGTCGAAATTTGGACTTGGAGCACATTTGGACAAGTAAAAAACCAAAGTTCGTCCTTTTGATTCTCTGTCTTGACCTTTTGTGCCAAAATTCGTCCACATAGTTACAAAATTCCATCCAAGGGTTCATAAGTTCTTTTTAAACCCAACTTCATCCAGATTTGGACTTGGAGCACATTTCGACAAGTAGAAATCCAAAGTTCGTCCTTTTCGGATTCTGTCATGTTTTGTGCCAAAGTTCGTCCACACCGGTACAGAAGTCCTTTCCATGGTCGATAAGTACCGTTTGAATCAAACTTTGTCCAAATTTGGACTTGAAAAACTTTCGACAAGTAAGAACCCAAAGTTCAGCCTTTTCAAACTCTATCTTGACCTTTTGTACCAAAGTTCGTCCACACAAGTACAAAACACCTTTCCTGTGTTCATAAGTACCTTTTGAACGTAACATCGTTGAAATTTGGACTTGGAGCACATTTCGACAAGTAGAAATACAAAGTTTGTCTTTTTCGTTCTCTGTCTTGACCTTTTGTGACAAAGTTCGTCCACACAGTTACAAAACTCCTTTCAAGGGTTCATAAGTATCTTTTGAACCCAAATTCGTCCAAATTTGGACTTAGAGCACATTTTGACAAGTAGAAACCCAAAGTTCGTCCTTTTCGGATTCTGTCATCACGTTTTGTGCCAAAGTAGAAACCAAAAGTTCATTTTTTTGGATTCTATCTTGACCTTTTGTGTCAAAGTTCGTCCACAAAAGTCAAAATTCTTTTCTAGGGTTCATATACCTTCTAAACCCAACTTCGTCCAAATTTGGACTTGTAGAACATTTCGACATGTAGAATCCCAAAGTTCGTCATTTTCGTACTCTATTTTCACCTTTTGTTCCAAAGTTCGTTCACACAGGTACAAAACTTCTTTCAAGGGTTCATAAGTACATTTTCAACCCAACTTCTTCCAAATTTGGACGTGGAGAAAATTTCGACAAGTAGAAACCCAATGTTCGTCCTTTTCAAACTTTGTCTTCACCTTTTGTGCCAAAGTTTTGTCCATACAGGTACAAAACTCTTTTCCAGGGTTGATAAATATATTGAACCCAACTTCCTCCAAATTTGGATAGAACATTTCGTCAAGTAGAAACCCAAAGTTCGTTCTTTTCGAACTCTGTCTTGATCTTTTTGGCCAAACTTCGACCACAAAAGTACAAAAATCATTTCAAGTGTTCATAAGTACTTTTTGAACCAATCATTGTCCAAATTTGGACTTGGAGCACATTTCAATAAGTAAAAACCCAAAGTTCGACCTTTTGGGATTCTGTCAGTCATTCTATACCGAAGTTCGTCCACAACAGTACAAAATCCTTTCCATGAACATAAGTACCTTTGGAACAAGGCTTCGTCAAAATTTGGACTTGAAGCACATTCGACAAGTAGAAACTCCAAGTTTGTCCTTTTCGTACTCTATCTTGACCGTTTGTGCCATAGTTCATCCTCACAGGTACAAAACTTCTTTCCAGGGTTCATAAGTACCTTTTGAAACAAACATCATCCAAATTTAGACTTAGAATACATTTCGACAAGTAGAAACCCAAAGTTCATTCTTTTCAGATTCTTTCATGACGTTTTGTGCCAAAGTTTGTCCACACCGGTCAGAACTCATTTCCAAGGTCAATAAGTACCTTTTGAACCAAACTTTGTCCAAATTTTGACTTGAAGAACATTTCGACAAGTAGGAACCCAAAATTCATACTTTTCAAACTCTATCTTGACCTTTTGTACAAAAAATTCATCCAGACAGGTACAAACCTTTCAAGGGTTCGTAACTATTCAACCCTAATTCATCCAACTTTGAACTTGGAGCACATTTCGACAAGTAGAAACCTTTTCTATTCGAATCCTGTCTTGATGTTTTGTGCCAAAGTAGAAACCTAAAGTTCATCCTTTTTGGATTCGGTCTTGACCTTTTTTTTGCCAATGTTCGTCCACAATGGTCAAAACTCTTTTCCAAGGTTCAGATGTACCTTGTAAACCCAACTTCATCCAAATTTAGATTTGGAGAACATTTCGACATGTAGAATCCCAAAGTTCGTCATTTCCTAACTCTAATTTAACCTTTTGTTTCAAAGTCCATTCACACAGGTATAAAACTCGTTTTTCAGGGTTCATAAATACCTTTTGAACAAAACTTCTTCTAAAATTGGAAATGGAGAAGATTTCGACAAGTAGAAATACAATGTTCATCCTTTTTGAACTTTGTCTTCACTTTTTGTACAAAAGTTCATCCACACAGGTACAAAACTCTTGTCCAGGAAATAAGTACCTATTGAACCCAACTTCCTCCAAATTTGGACTTGGAAAACATTTCGTCAAGTAGAAAGCAAAAGTTTGTTCTTTTCAAGCTCTGTCTTGACCTTTTGTGCCAAAGTTCGTCCACAAAGTTACAAAACTCCTTTCAAATATTCATAAGTACTTTTTAAACTAAACATTGTCCAAATTTTGACTTGGAGAACATTTCGGCAAGTAGAAACCCAATGTTCGTCCTGTTCAAATTTTGTCATGACGTTTTGTGCCAAAGTTCATCCACACCGATACAGAACTACTTTCCTTGGTTCATAAGTACCTTTTGAACCAAAATTTGTCCAAATTTCGACTTGTAGAATAGTTTGACAAGTAGGAACCCAAAGTTCGTCCGTTTAAAATTCTGTCTTGACCTCTTGTACTAAAGTTCATCCACACAGGTACAAAACTCCTTTCAAGTGTTCATTACCTTTGAACTAAACATCGTCCAAATTTGGACTTGAAGCACATTTGTTTTTCTGAATAGGTAATATTGTTATACAATAACAAGGAGGATCCCACAGCTCGAGATCAAAGTATCACATCAAAAGCATAAGCTAAACAAGTCTTAACAGAAACCACATAACAAAGCCAAACAGAATCTAAACAAAATAACCTACCAGGGTAAGAGAAGAAAGAAACAAGAGAAACCCTACAAACAGGGGACAACAAAAAAACAGAGAACAACAGAAAGAGCTAAAGAAAGAAAAATCATGATGACGACTAGGTAGATCAAACCATGAAGGTCAACCCGCCATGAAGCAGCACAAGCACAAACAAAAGAAACCATATGGTTGGGCAATGCTAGCGTGATCCTGGGACGATCCCCATGAAGCCGACGATTCCGCTCCTACTAGATGAAGTAGATTTGCACACCAGAAGACTCGAAACAGCTTACAATGCACCCTCTTACCAGACCCCACTCAATACAACAACTCAACTCGACATCCCAACCCGCCACCTGATGAGACGACCCCAACTTGGAGCACATTTCGACAAGTAGAAACCCAAAGTTCGTTCTTTCTGTTCTCTATCATGACCTTTGGTGCCAAAGTTCATCCACATAGGTACAAAACTTCTTTCAAAGGTTCATAGTACCTTTTGAACCCAAATTCATCCAACTCTAGGCTTGGAGCACATTTCGACAAGTAGAAATCCAAAGTTCGTCCTTTTCGGATTCTTTCATGATGTTTTGTGTCAAAGTTCGTCCACACCAGTAAATAACTCCTTTCCCCAGTCCATAAGTACCTTTTGAACTAAACTTCATCCAAATTTGAACTTAAAGAACATTTCAACAAGTAGGAACCAAAAGTTCGTCCTTTTCAAACTCGATTTTGACCTCTTGTGCCAAAGTTTGTCCACACAGGTACAAACTCCTTTCCAGGGTTCATAAGTACCTTTTGAACAAGACTTCGTCAAATTTGGACTTGAAGCACATTTCGACAAGTAAAACCCAAAGTTCATGCATTTCATTCTCTATCTTGACCTTTTGTGCCATAGTTTATCCCGTAGGTACAAAACTCCTATCCAGCGTTCATAAGTACGTTTTGAACCAAACATCCTATCCAGAGTTGGAGTATATTTCGACAAGTAGAAATCCAAAGTTCGTCCTTTTCAGATTCTAACATGACGTTTTGTGCCAAAGTTCATCCACACCGGTACAGAACTCCTTTCCAGGGTCTATAAGTACCTTTTGAACCAAACTTCATCCAAATTTGGACTTGAAGAACATTTCGACAAGTAGGAACGCAAAGTTCATCCTTTTCAAACTCTGTCTTGATCTCTTACGCCAAAGTTCGTCCACATAGGTGCAAAACTCCTTTCGAGTGTTTATAAGTACCTTTTGATCTAAACATTATCCAAATTTTTACTTGGAGCACATGTCAACAAGTAGAAACCCAAATGATAAAAGGAACTACCTCAATCAAATATGAGAACCCCCTTATATTTTAGGTGAACCCCCACAATGATAATAAGAATAACTCCCAATAAACAAAATGATAATGACCCCAAGAAAGCTAAACTTGGTAGATTTTGATCGATGAAACTAAATTGAAAGTTCTAATACATTCATTCTAAACAAAGAATACAAAGAAAAAGCATAAAGCTTGAGAATTCAAAGTGTTTTTTGAAATGAAAAATGTACAAAGGTATTTATACTAATTGAAAAGATAACTTGAAAGGACACAACCTTTCACCTAATTGAGTAGGTTCAACCAAAACTCTTCAACTACATACATGAACCTCCATAAATGTAAATACATTGTTATAAATTGATACATCTAATGTTAAATATGTGAATGAGTATTAATTTCCAGATTCATTATGACTTTTGGTGGCTTTGATTCTTGAAGGGTTGCAACTCTTCATACTTGGAAGCTTAATTTGGAAGTAACCCTTCTAATGCTACTCCTAATCATTGCCAATTATTTGCTTATCATTCTCCTCTTCTTCGAGAAGATTCGTCTTCAAATCTTAAATGGCCTTGTAACACAACTTTCTAATCATCATCTCGAACTTTAGAAAAGAGTTTGAAAGTCTCATCTCTTCTAAAATCAAATGTGAAATTTCTTTGTAGCGCAATCCATCATAATCGTCTTTGATGAAAATTTTCAAACTTGACCATCTTCCATCGTGCCTTCAATGTAGCATAAAACACAAGGAAAATAATAGGAAAGAACGTTAGTTGGAAAACTATTCCCCTAATTTTTCTCACATGAATATTTTCCTTCACTTCCACTCTTAATCACATGCTCTTCTTTTTCTTTGGTCACTAATATCTCACTTTTCTCTGTTTTCTTAGTGATATTATCCTTACTTTCCTCAAGAAAGTTTGTTATGACCTCATTTCGAACACATACTTCAGATAGCTTCTCTCCCTCCATGACTACTTCACATGTTGACTCTGTTGGGTTTTATATCCTAAAACTAGATGTTTGTAAACAATAGAACTTATTCTGAAATTTCAATATTGTTATTGAATATATTGTTTTTTAGAAATCCAATAAACTAAAGTCCCTTGACTAACACAAGTACTTGAACTTTATTTGGAGACATACAAGTGGATCAGATTTGAGTAAATAGTCAAAATGATCTATAGTATATGAATAAGGTTGGGTGCCTTATTCTGATAACACTATTGGATGCGTCCTACTATGTAGTTGTTACAAAGAGTTGTAAAGTGCTACAAATGAAGTGTTCCTAATTCATTCATGTTGGAACATGAAGCGTGGGGACGTCCTGTGCAAATGAGTTTTGTGCAAGATCGGACCATGAAACCAGTCACTCTTACTTTATAACGTTGTTTACTGTTTAAGACTGACTATTTCAAAGCGAAGACTTAGGTAACTTGACCTTAATTCTAAGCTAACTATGAACTTCTGTTTGTTCAGGATTAATCTTTGATCTGCAAATGGTGAGAGTAGACCAATTGCCTCTGCTCAATAAGCTTACCATTTTGGGGATAAAATCGAATGAATAGGGGGACATAGGGTGCAAGATGGAATTTACTCCTACCCAATTAGAGATAGTAGAGAGGTTATTCCCTTCAAGTGCTGATTCTAGTTCTTGAACTCGTCTCAGCCTCTCATTGGCCTGAGAGGGATTCGATTTATTGATTAGATCACAAATCAATTGTTCACTAGGGGATCAGTGGGACTTAAGGAACAAGAGGTAATTCGGGGGTAAGACAGAGATTCGACCCAATCGTTATTACGAGCAACCTGTGAAAGGTTAACTTACTAATCATGGTTATATCGAGTGGACATAATATATCTACAGTGAGGGGAGTTCAACTATGGGCTTTAGTGGAATCACCCATTAGTTAATGAATGGGGGTTAGATCGGTCTAATGAGTTTAGCCGATTAATCTTGGATTGTTGGAGCCCATGATTTGTAGGTCCACGAGGTCCCCCTACTACCTCGTAAATGGATTAGCTCTAGAATAGCGTGATAAATTAATTTAAAGTGTTCAAATTAGAATTAAATGAAATTGGAGAAATAATATTTGAATATGATTTAAATATTTGAAGATGGTATTGTGTAAAATTAATTTAATATTTGATATTAAATTAATTGGAATTATTTAAATTGTTTAAATAATTATTATTAATTTTATTAAGAAAATTAATTTATGAAATTAATATTTTCAATTTTATTAAAAAATTGATTTATGAAATCAATTTTGATAAAATTGAAAAAGAAGAAAGAAATCACAAAATGGAAAAATGGTTTTTTCCATTGTCTTCTTCCATGTAGCTCACTAACAACCCAGTTTTTCAACCTTCGTTAACTCTAAGCATGAGTTTCATCTCATGCAGCAATTCTCTTTGCATGAATATCTGCAATATATTCAAAAGATTGGAATGTTTTGAAGGTAATGCAACCGAACAAATTTTTCAGAAAAATTCGAGAGAAGAAGTGTCCTTCTGCTGGGTTGCTGTAGTGAGATTTCCTCCAAATTCCCTTAATTCAGGCTTATTTTGAGTCCCATTACTCAATCTAGACACCAAGAGGATAGTAGGGAAGATCTTGGGGTGGTCTACAATAAGATTCAGAGGAGATTTGTAGCTGAATTCGAGCTTAGAGGAAGTTCTTCAAAGGTATGTCATGAAACCCATTTATTTCTGTTGAAGCATATTTTCTTTTCTGCCAAGATTAATGAATTAGAGTGCTTATGGATCCTGGTTTCTTCCACTGCGTTATGTACCTTCCAACAGACTCATCACCCAAACTTTGATGATCACTCACTTTCATCTCTAACATCATCACAGTTGGAATCTTCCTTTTTCACTTGTGGATGAACTCCATCATTTGGAATTGGTTGATCAATTTCAAGCAATGAACTTTCTTGATTTTTAATGGCTCGCGCAGCATGATTCTTTCTTGCTAACTTTTACAACTTCAACTTTTCATTCAATTGGCCTATGTAATCAGCGGATTGGTGCAACTCAGTCAAACTTTCTCTAAGGACTCCGCCAAGGTTGTTAATTTGTTTGCCAATGATGTTTTCATTAATCAAGAATGAAAGTTGAGGGCTTGAAGACGATCAGATACCATCCTAGCCTCAACCATAAATGATGCCAACCAGGGATTGGCGGATGTTGCTTTAAGGACTCCGCCAGCACCTTATGAGGAAATCAAAGTCTTTGGGTTCTGGGGGGAGTATGGTCGCAAGGCTGAAACTTAAAGAAATTGACAGAAGGGCACCACAAGGACCGGAGCCTGCGGCTTAATTTGACTCAACATGGGGAAACTTACCAGGTCTAGACATAGTGAGGATTGACAGACTGAGAGCTCTTTCTTGATTCTATGGGTGGTGGTGCATGGTCGTTCTTAGTTGGTGGAGTGATTTGTCTAGTTAATTCCGTTAACGAACGAGACCTCAGCCTGCTAACTAGCTATGCAGAGGTACCCCTCTGCGCCCATTTTCTTAGAGGGACTATGGCCGCTTAGGCCAAGGAAGTTTAAGGCAATAACAGGTCTGTGATGCCTTAGATCTTATGGGTTGCACACACGCTACACTAATGTATTCAACGAGTCTATAGCCTTAGCCGACAGACCCGGGTAATCTTTGAAATTTCATCGTGATGGGGATAAATCATTGCAAGTGTTGGTCTTCAACGAGGAATTCCTAGTAAGCATGAGTCGTCAGCTCGTGTTGACTATGTCCCTACACTTTATACACACCGCCCGTCGCTCCTACCGATTGAATGATTCAGTGAAGTGTTCGGATCACGGTGATGTGGGCGGTTTACTGCCCATAACATCGCGAGAAGTCCACCGAACCTTATCATTTAGAGGAAGGAGAAATCGTAACAAGGTTTCCATAGGTGAACTTGCGGATGGATCATTTTCGATCCCTAAACATCAAACAACCTGCAAACGCTTTTACGAACCAACTGTCCACGTCGGGGGCAGGAGGAAGGATGCTCTTTGCCTGCTCCCTCCCCCCTAACGCGCCTAAACCACACCCTGGCGCAGGTCATGCCAAGGAACTTGAAATGAATTTGTCTGCCCCTTACCCCGGCCTCGGCGTGCAGGGGGAAGAGTATTCTTGTCATATCACTCACAACGACTCTCGAAAATGGATATCTTAGCTCTCGCATCGATGAAGAACATAGCAAAATGCGATACTTGGTGTGAATTGCAGGATCCCACGAATCACTGTCTTTGAACGTAAGTTGTGCCCGGAGCCTTCTGGCCAAGGGCAATTCTTCCTGGGCGTCACGCATCGCTGCCCCCTCCACACAACTCGTTGTGCAAGCGTGGGCACATGTTGGCCTCCCGTGCGCACCGTCGTGCAGATAGCTTAAATTCGAGTCTTCGGCGCATGTCATCGCGAACTTTGGGTTTCTACTTGTTGAAATGTGCTCCAAGTCTTGGACGATGTTTGGTTCAAAAGGTACTTATGAAGACTTGAACACCTTTAGGGATGAATTTTGGCATAAAAGGTCAAGACATAGTTCGAAAAGAACGAACTCTGGGTTTCTACTTGATGAAATGTTCTCCAAGCCTAAATTTGGAGAAAGTTGGGTTCAATAGGTACTTATCAACCCTAGAAAAGAGTTTTTTACCTGTGTGGACGAACTTTGGCACAAAAGGTGAAGTCAAAGTTTGAAAAGGATGAACATTGGTGTCACACCCCGCTCCAGATTATCCTTTTAACTTGGATGGTATTGTGACTGCAGTAGTTACCAACCCTTTTGCTGGCACTTACTACCTATCTAACCTGTTAAACATTCTTAAACCCTTAAAAGGTACAGATCATGAATACACTAAAAAAATTATTCAGAACTTAACACATTTACATTACATGGTTTTGCATCGTACATGAATCTTACAATTTAGTGATCCCCAACTTGAATACTAGTTACTAAACAGACACATGTGTACTAACTAAATACAGGTCTTCAGTTAAGCTTCCTTCAACCTGACTCTTTAAGTGGCAGAGTAGGAGCAACGAACTCTTTTAGGAACTGACCGCTACCTGAAAGAAAAACATTTGAAAACTTGAGCTAGAAGCCCAGTGAGTGACTAACATTCAAACATAATGTTCATACATAAATTTCATATTTAAACTGAAAGCTTTTACTGAACTATAAACTTGGCAACTATTATTCGTGTCATCATTAAAATCACACAACATTTTCTTACTTTGCTGGACTATACCTTAGTCTATTGTCTAAAGTGGCCCTTTTGCTCACTCTTTATCATTCTTTACTACATTACTACTTAACTGGGACGGAACCCTTTTTATTCTCTTCCTACAATCATACTTGCATTCTTAGTTGAGAGAGAATCTTTACACAATCCCTTAACATCAATTCATGGCTAAAAATGGAGTGTTCTCGACACTACCAATAACAACTTTTCCTTACATTGTACAATTCTAGTTTAAGTACCGTCATACCTTAGGTACTATTGCTCAGATACCTTCTCCATGTCCTTCAGTATCGAGCCATTCAAATTCTAGGACAAAGCTTCAGTACCTTCTCCATGTACTTCAGTACTGAGCTATTCATTTTCTAGTCCAAGCAAGTACCTTCTTCGTATACCTCAGTACTGAGCTATTTATATTTACTTGCATATTATCATCTTTTAATAACTTAGTTGCCCAAACACATTTCTTACCAACGTATCCTCATGGTCATTGAAACATTCATATGCTTAAGCAATTTACTTAAAACATTTACAGCATTTAGAGTTACTCACAGTCTTTAGCAATCTCCTTCATGAATATGCTTACTGTGTATTGAACAGTTAGCCAAATTCTTAGGCCTTAACACTAGGCAGTAACTTCATTACCTTGCATCCATACATTGCGTTAGGCATTCAATCCTCCCATGCGTCCAAGCCTTCAACTCACGCCTACTGCCTATCACATGGTCCAATGCGTAGCAATCTTTGTGCCCATCGCTCGACTTATGTGCCCATCTGGGGGCACATCGACGCATGCCCCGTGTGTCTCTCCGATTGCGCCCACCACTCAATTATGCGCCCATTTGGTGGCACATCGATGTATGTCCCGTGTGTTCATCCGATTTCACCCACCACTCGAGTTATGCACCCATCTAGTGGCACATCAACGCATGCCCGTTCATCCGATTGTGCCTAGCACTCGGCTTATGCGCCCATCTGGTGGCACATTGACTCATGCCCCATGCGTCCATCATTCAGCTTATGCTCCTTTCGTCCAACGCAACCTTGTGCTTATGGCTTCAATATGTGTTGCATGGTTTGCTGCTTAGGTGCATCCTTGTGCCCATTCAACCTCCAACGCATGCACTCATCATCCTTGTCAAGCCCTTAAAGCTGCTTGCTTGCTCAACCCAAGCAGCTACCTGCTTGCTCAAGATTTCGGATTTAACTTACAATTTTAATAACTAATCTTTAGGCCTTTTCTTAAGGAATTTCCTTCTATAAACATTCTCTAAATTGTCTTAGCAAGCTTAATTTAAAATTTCAATTCAGAATTCCTCGTGGTTGTGCCGGAATCCTTACATTATCAAGACTGGCCCAACTTACCCGAGAATTCGCCCTCCAGCCGGATTCTTCATACTTCATCCAAATTTGGACTTGAAAAACATTTCGACAAGTAAGAACCCAAAGATCGTCCTTTTCAAACTCGATACCTCTAGTGCAAAAGTTTGTCCACACAGGTGCAAACTCCTCTTCAGGGTTCATAAGTATCTTTTGCATTAGACTTCGTCAAAATTTAGACTTGAAGCACATTTCGAAAGGTAGAAACCCAAAACTCATGCTTTTCTTTCACTGTCTTGATCTTTTGTGCCATAGTTCGTCCCCACAAATACATAGTTCGTCCCCACAAACACAAAACTCCTTCCCAGGGTTCATAAGTACCTTTTGACCAAAAATCGTCCAAATTTAGACTTGGAGCACATTTCGACAAGTAGAAACCCAAAGTTGGTCCATTCCATATTTCATCATGACGTTTTGTGCCAAAGTTTGTCACACTAGTACAGAACTCCTTTCCAGGGTCAATAAGTACCTTTTTAACCAAACTTTTCCCAAATTTGGACTTGAAGAACATTTTCGACAAGTCGGAACCCAAAGTTCGTCCTTTTCAAACTGTCTTGACCTTTTGTACCAACGTTCATCCACACAAAAACAAAACACCTTTCGTGTATTCATAAGTCTCTTTTGAACCCAACTTCGTCCCAATTTGAACTTGCAGCACATTTCGACAAGTAGAATTCCTAATTTCATCATTTTCGTTCTCTGTCTTGACCTTTTGTGCTAAAGTTTGTCCATAAAGGTACAAAACTCCTTTCATCATAAGTACCTTTTGAACCCAATTTCTTCCCAATTTAGACTTGCAACACATTTTGACAAGTAGAAACCCAAAGTTGGTCCATTCCGAATTCTATCATGACCTTTTGTGCCAAAGTTTGTCCACACTGGTAGAAAACTCCTTTGCAGGGTAAATAAGTACCTTTTGAACCAAACATTTCCCAAATTTGGATTGAAGAACTATTCGACAAGTAGAAACCCAAATTTTGTCTTTTTCAAACTCTGTCTTGACCATTTGTACCAAAATTCGTCCACTACCTTTCTTGTGTTCAGTACCTTTTCAACCCAACTTCGTCCTAATTTGGACTTGGAGCACATTTCGACAAGTAGAAACCTAAAATTCGTCCTTCTCATTCTCTGTCTTGAGTTTTTGTACCAAAGTTCGTCCACACAAGTAAAAACTCCTTTCAAGGGTTCATAAGTACCTTTTGAATCCAACTTACTCCAAATTTAGACCTGAAGCTTATCTCGAATTGTAGAAGCCCAAAGTTCGTCCTTTTCGGACTTTGTCTTGACCTTTTGTTCCAAAGTTTGTCTACACAGGTACAAAAATCCTTTCTAGGATTCATAAGTACATTTTGAACCAAACTTCATCAAAATTTATATTTGAAGCACATTTCGACACCCAAAGTTCAACCCTTTTTATTATGTCTTAACCTTTTGTGCCGAACTTCGTCCATTTAGATCAAAACTCTTCTCCAGGGTTCATATATACCTTGGATTCGTCCAAATTTGAACTTGGAGAACATTTCGAGAAGTAGAAACCCAATGTTCGTTCTTTTTGAACTTTTTCTTCACCTTTTGTGCCAAAGTTCGTCCAGATAGGCACAAAATATTTTCCAGGGTCGATAAGTACCTATTGAACCCAACTTCCTCCAAATTTAGACTTGAAGAACATTTCGTCACGTAGAGACTTTGTCGTTCTTTTCAAACTCTGTCTTTAACCTTTTGTGCCAAAGTTTGTCCCCATAGGTACAAAATGCCTTTCAAGTATTCATAAGTACCTTTTGAATAAAACATCGCCTAAATTTGGACTTGGAGCAAATTCCAACAAGTAAAAACCCAAAGTTCGTCCTTTTCGGATTCTGTCATGACGTTTTCTGCCGAAGTTTGTCTACACTAGTACAGAACTCCTTTCCAGGGTCAATAAGTACCTTTTGGAACAAACTTCATCTAAATTTGGACTTGAAGAACATTTCGACAAGTACGAAACCAAAGTTCATCCTTTTCATACTTTGCCTTGATCTTTTGTACCAAAGCTCATCCACACAGGTACAAAACATCTTTCCTGTGTTCATAAGTACCTTTTGAACCCAACTTTGTTGAAATTTGGACTTGGAGCAGATTTTGACATGTAGAAAATCAAAGTTCGTCAATCGTTCTCTGTTTGACCTTTTGTGCCAAAGTTCATCCACACAGGTGCAAAAGTCCTTTCAAGGGTTCATAAGCACCTTTTAAATCCAAATTTGTCCAAATTTGGACTTGAGCACATTTCGACGAGTAGAAGCCAAAAGTTCATCCTTTTCGGATTCTATCATGACCTTTTGTGCCAATGTTCGTCCACATCGATACAGAACTCCTTTCAAGGGTCCAAATTTGGACTTGAAGAACATTTCGACAAGTAGGAACGCAAAGTTTGTCCTTTTCAAACTCTGTCTTGACCTCTTGAGCCAAAAGTTCATCCACACAGGTACAAAACTCCTTTCAAGTGTCATAATTATGTTTTCAACTAAACATCGTCCAAATTTGGACTTGGAGCACATTTCAACAAGTAGAAACCCAAAGTTCATCCTTTTCAGATTCTATCATTACGTTTTGTGATTCATCCACACCGGTACTGAACTCCTTTCCAGGGTCTGTAAGTACCTTTTGAACTTCTTCATCCAAATTTGGACTTGAAGAACATTTCGACAATTAGGAACCCAAAGTTCGTCCTTAAACTCTGTCTTCACCTCTTGTGCCAAAATTCGTCCACACAGGTACAAACTTCTTTCCAGGGTTCATAAGTACCTTTCGAACAAGACTTTATTAAAATTTAGACTTGAAGCACATTTCAACAAGTAGAAACCCAAAGCTCATGCTTTTCTTTCTCTGACTTGACCTTTTGTGCCATAATCCATCCGCACAGGTACAAAACTCCTTTCAAGGCTTCATAAGTACCTTTTGAACCATTCATTGTCCAAATTTAGACTTGGAGAAATTTTCGACAAGTAGAAACCCAAAGTTCGTCCGATTTGGATTCTGTCACAACGTTTGTACCAAAGTTCATCACACCGGCACAGAACTCCTTTTCAGGGTCAATAAGTACCTTTTTAACCAAACTTTTTCCAAAATTGGACTTGAAGAACATTTTGACAAGTAGGAACTCAAAGTTTGTCTTTTTCAAACTCTATCTTGACCTTTTGTACCAAAGTTCGTCCATATAGGTACAAAACATTTTTCATGTGTTCATAAGTCTCTTTTGAACCCAACTTCGTCCCAATTTGGACTTGGAGCACATTTCAACAAGTAGAATTCCAAATTTCGTCCTTTTCGTTCTTTATCTTGATCTTTTGTGCCAAAGTCCAAATTTGGACGAAGTTTGATTTAAAAGGTACTTGTGAATACAAGAAAGGACCTTTTGTACCTGTGTGGATGAACTTTGGCAAATTTTTTCAAGAAAAGTCCTAAAAGGACAAACTTTGGGTTTCTACTTGTCGAAACGTGCTTCAAGTCAAAATTTTGACGAAGTCTTGTTCAAAAGGTACTTATGAAACCTGAAAAGGAGTTTTGTACTTGTGTGGAGGAACTTTGGCACAAAAAGTCAAGACAGAGTTCGAAAAGCATGAACTTTTGGTTTATACTTGTCAAAATATGCTCTAAGTTTAAAATAGGACAAAGTTTGGTTCAAAAGGTACTTATGAACCTTGAAAAAGAGTTTTGTACCTGTGTGGAGAACTTTGGAACAAAAAGGTCCAGATAGAGTCCGAAAAGGACGAACTTTTTGTTTCTACTTGTCACAATGTTCTCCAAGTCAAAATTTGGACGAAGTTGGGTTCAAAACGTACATATGAACCCTGGAAAGGAGTTTTGTACCTTTGTGGAAGAACATTTACAACAAAATATCAAAACAAAGTTCGAAAATGACGAACTTTGGGTTTCTACGTGTCGATATGTGCTCCAAGTTCAAATTAGGACGAAGTTTGGTTCAAAAGGTACTTATGAAGCCTAGAAAGGATTTTGGTACCTTTGTGACAAACTTTGGCACAGAAAGTCAAAACTGAGTCCAAAAAAGATGAACATTAGTTTTCTACGTGTTGAAATATGCTCTAAGTTCAAATTAGGATGAAGTTGGGTTAAAAAGGTACTTATGAACCATGGAAAGGTGTTTTGTACCAATATGGACGAACTTTGGCACAAAAGGTCATGACAGAATCCGAAAAGGACAAAGTTCGGGTGTCTACTTGTCTAAATGTTCTCCAAGTCCATATTTTGATGAAGATTTGGTTCAAAAGGTACTTATGAACCCTTGAAAGGATTTATTACCTATGTACATGATCTTTGACATAAAAGGTCATGACAAAATCCAGAAAGAACAAACTTTGGGTTTCTACAAGTCGAAATGTGGTCCAAGTCCAAATTAGGACGATGTTTGGTTCAAAAGGTACTTATGAACCATGGAAAGGAGTTTTGTACTGAGCGAACTATAGCACAAAAGGTCAAGAAAGAGAATGAAAAGGACAAACTTTGGGTTTCTAGTATTCGAATTGTGCTCCAAGTTCAAATTTGGACGAAGTTGGTTTCAAAAGGTACTTATAAACCTTGGAAAGGAGTTTTGTACCTGTGTTCACAAACATTGGCACAAAAGGTCAAGATAGAATCCGAAAATGATGAACTTTGGGTTTCTAGTTGTCGAATTGTGCTTCAAGTCATTTTTTTTCTGAACTTTGGTTCAAAAAGTACTTATGAACTCTGGAAAGAAGTTTTGTACTTGTGTGGACGAACATTGGCACAAAACTTCATGAGAGAATCCGAAAAGGACGAAGTTTGGGTTTCTACTTGTCGAAATGTGCTCAAAGTCCAAATTTTGACAAAGTTTAGTTTAAAAGGTACTTATGAACACTGAAAAGGAGTTTTATACCTGTGTGGACGAACTTTGGCACAAATGTTTAGACAAAGTGCGAAAAGGACGAACTTTAGGTTTCTACTTGTCGAAATGTGCTTTAAGTCCAATTTTTGATGAAGTCTAATTGAAAAGGTACTTATGAACCCTTGAAAGGAGTTTGTACCCGTGTGGACGATCTTTGGCACTAACGGTCAAAAAAGAGTTCGAAAATGACGAACTTTGGGTTCCAACTTGTTGAAATGTGCTTCAAGTGCAAATTTGGATGAAATTTGGTTGAAAAGATACTTATGGACCGTGGAAAGGTGTTCTATACCGGTGTGGACAAACTTTGGCACAAAAGGTCATGAAAGAATTCGAAAAGGATGAACTTTGGGTTTCTACTTTTCGAAATTTGCTCCAAGTCCAAATTTGGACAATGTTTGGTTCAAAAGGTACTTATGAAGACTTGAACGGAGTTGACCTTTGTGGACTAAC
>NC_143481.1:52169854-52231569 GCF_027475165.1 Benincasa hispida | reverse complement strand
ATCAAAGAAAGTTGCATCAAAAGCTACCACCGTCGCAAGCAACACTTACATAAGCTCTGTCATCACGGAGGAAATCTGGGGCCAACTGATGGAATTTCCTAAAGGCGGAATCGTCATCAGAGAAAATCCCTTATTTGAAAACTATGCTTCTGTTACTGATCTATCAGAGAAGGAATCACATTTTGATGTAGTGTCGGTCATGATGACTGACGTAATGACTGAGTCGACCATGGCAGATCTGAGGTAAAGATAAATCTCTTAATGGAGGAGCGAGATCATGAAATCGATGCTTTAAGAAATCAGATACATGCTCGAGATACTGCTGAATCAAGTCAATTCGAAATAAGAGCTTCTGAAGTTTAAATAAAAGCTCCTCATCGCAAGAGCCTAAACTGCATGATGCTTATAACCCGCATGAGCTTAAAATGTGAACAGACCCCAAGAAAAAAATTGTATGAACTACGTTACGACTTGATCCCTTTCATTATACAGGGTACGTGGGCAACTTAAAGACATTTAAGTTTAGTCGCGCATAAAAAGGAAAAAAATTCCTTCGAACTACATTATTACTTGATCCCTATTATTAAGACATGAATGTGTAGCTTGAAAGAAACTTCAAGTTCAGTCCAGTTAAAAAAAAAAACTACGTCATGATTCGATCCCTTTATTTAAAGGTACGAAGAAAACTTAAAGAAATTTAAGTTTGGTCCATTAGAAGAGGTACCACAACCACCTAAGTATAATACTACAAGATTGATGTTGATCATCCCCGTCAAAGAATGACATTCAAATTGAAGATGTTCATCCCTATTGGGGGCAAAACAATGGATGTTCATCCCTCGTAAGAAGCCAAAACAGTAAATAAAAGGCACAGACGTGGAATGCGCTTTGCTTCCTCTTTAAAAGTAAACTTATACGCTTCTCCATCTTCAAGTTTTAGAGGCTCCATCGATGCTTCATCTTCATGCTCAAAGTCACAAAGTCAAGCCAGCCAAAGCTTCATGCTTCATTAAACTCAAATGCGAAGAATTTGTCGATGCTTTGTCAAACTCAAGTGTGAAGGTCTCGTCGATGCTTCTCCATATTTACGTTCAGAGGCTTCATCAATACTTCTCCATCTTTAAGTTCAAAGGCTTCGTTGATGCCTCTCCATCTTTAAGTTCAAGATTGGCATGCATGGCCTCACTAAATCTTCAAGTTAAAGGTGGATATGCATGACTCCACTCCATCTTCAAGTTCAAGGTCAGTATGCATGGCTTAGCTCCATCTTCAATGACTCGGACTACAAAATAATGACGCATTTCGCTTCATCTCCAAATTAATGACGCGTCTTCACTTCATCTTCAAAGTCGTGGTGTGGCTTCGTTTCATCTCCAAACTAATGACGCGGCTTCACTTCATCTTCAAAGTCGTGGCGTGGCTTCGTTTCATCTCTAAACTAATGACGCAGCTTTGCTTCATCTCCAAGTCGTGGCGTGGCTTCGTTTCATCTCAAAACTAATGACACGATTTCGCTCCATCTTTAAAGTCGTGGTGCGGGTTCGTTTCCTCTCCAAAATTAGTACAACTTCACCTCATATGTGAGATCAAGTTTGGTTTGTCTAGCTGTACCTCATATGGAGGACGACTTTAGTCCATTCAGACCTCATATGCGAGGACAACTCCCATCCGTCTGGCCCTTGTACGTGAAATAGACTCTAGCCAACTCCTGTTCAAAATCTTGATGGCAGATTCTTCTCATCTTCAAGGTTTGATGGCATATCCGCCTGATCTTCAAATACTCAATGGCATATTTCCCTTATCTTCAAATTTTGATCAAGGATACATAACAAGGCAAACCTTTTGAGGATCCTCACTAGGGTGATCAAATGGGAAAGTTGTATGCAGGCAAAACCCCTTTCCATGACGAACAGGATATACGAGCGGCGCTACAAAGTAGATCTTGGGTGATCGAATGGGAGAGTTATAAGCCTTTGCGAGGCCCCTCCCATGACGATCAGGATACACGAGCTGCACTACAAGTTAGACCTTTCTGAGATCCTCCCTAGGGTGATCGAATGGGAGAGTTGTAAGCCTTTGCGGGGCCCCTCCCATGACGATCAAAATGTACGAACGGTGCTACAAAGTAGACTTTTTTGGGATCCACCTAGGGTGATCGAATGGGAGAGTTGTAAGCCTTTGAGGAGCCCCTCCCATGGCGATCAGGATTCACGAGCGCATCAAAGTCGGGTCGATGAGATTAAAAAAAAAAAAACTTGTTTTGTTGTGCTCCTTTGGTTGCACCATAACTCCTACAAAAAAATAATAGAGGGGCAAGTTGGTAAAAAAATAATAAAAAAAAGAGAGCAAAAAAAAAAAAAAATGAGCCCTAATTCCCTATCCTTCCTTCTTTCTCCCTTCTCCTCACTTAGAGTCCTATTGCAATCCAAGTCTGATTGACAAAGGATGGAAAGGACGTGAGAACGAAGGAGATCACACTACAAGATGAAGAAGATCATGCGTCCTACCAGTATACCTAAGTTCGATGGGATTTTTTTCTACTAATTAGTTGAAATCTGATAAAATCACGGGTTACTCGAACTGAATACTGTTTATTTTGTTGTGGAACTCCGATTCTTGCTGAAATTAGTTAAGAGTCAAAAAAAAAAGATCATGCTTGATTGGAGGTTGCCTGAATTAGGGGTCACGGTGGAGTTTTGGATCCTCAGATTCAACGGCGAGGAGTTTTGAGCTTAAGACTTGAGAGAATCTGGCATAAGCAAACAGTATGGAGAAGGAAATCTCGCTAAGGCTGGTATCGCTAACCACAAAGCAGATGGCTGCTGAGATAAAAAAAAAAGAAAAAAATTAATAATAATAATAAAAAAAGGAGAATCTCGCACGATCTCGCACTCTCCCACAATCTCGCTCTCTCGAATGTCGCTCTCTCCTAAAATCTCGCTCTCTCCACTCTGGCTCGAAATGCTCTCGCTGGTCTCGCTCTCTCCCACGATCTCGCTCTCTCCAATGTCGCTCTCTCCCACAATCTCGCTCTCTCCTAAAATCTTGCTCTTTCCCACTTTCTCACTCAAAATCTCGCTCTCTCCAACGAGCCAGCCAAATCGGGTGAGATAAATGTCAAATCCGTCCAAAATTAAAATTTGTCCATATCCCAAATTTTATGAATATTCGAATGGTTAACCTTGATATTGAGTTATGAATAAAATTCCGAGTCAAAATTTGGCTATATTCCAAATTTTATCTCAAATTTAAATCAGCCTTAGTTTCTATACTCATTTCCAAGTAAAATTGAACATATCCCAAATTTTTATCTAAAACCAAAATTGATCAAGATTCAATTTCACCCCAAATTCTATTCCAAATTCGAATTAAATTAAATTTTCAATTAAAGTGGAACATTATAAAAGTTCAAATTAAAGTTTACTTGGCTTGTGTGTCAAACGAACAAGATTTCAAATCAAAATTTTGAGCTAAATTCTCATATTTTGATCATGATGGCATCAAATTAACAGAGTAAAAAAAAATCATACCTTTATCTCAAATTACATTCTTTTCAAAATCATCCACCCATACATGCATAAATATCGAAAAGGGGGCATTTGTTGAATGAGAAATTTTGGACCAATCACAAGTCACCACGTCGTTTGCAAAATTAACAAAGAATTTCTAAATCATTGACGTTGGGTCCAATTTTTGACACATCTCAAATTAAACTGAAGACAAGTTTCGATGACGTCACGTGGATGAATCAGATGAGATTAAATTGGTCCAATTTGATAATACTATTTGGGCTTAAAGTCCAAACTATAAAAAAAGTTGAATTGGACCCAAATTCCAGATCAGACCCAAAACAAATTAATTGGGCCCAAGGGTCAGACCCATGGACCAACCAAGCCCACGAAGCCCACTTGAGAACTCTATAAATAGAGAAGTTCTCTTCATTTGTAGGAGCAACATTTTTCTACACTCAGAAAACCCAGAGAGAATTCACTAACAAGCGAGAACTCCCAAGACTCTTGAAGCTGCACTCCTATAAGGCAGAAGACCTTTGAAGACACAAATACTCTTCCAAGACTTCTACTTCAAGCTTCCAAGATTCCTGAAGCTGCACTTCTATAAGGCAGAAGACAAGAAGACACAAATACTCTTCCAAGACTTCTACTCCAAGCTTCCAAGACTTCTTCTACAAGAACGTTTGGTACTTTCCTTCTTCAAGTCAAGCGCATCCACCCAACCGAGAGAGAATCAGAGGATCAAGTACTGATCGAACCACATCGCATCAAATCAACTCCAACATCACCAACTTAAGTTCAACTCCACGAAACACATTTCTCAGGAAACCTCATGTGAACTTTGGCACGCCCAGTGGGACCTTTCTACCTCTCATCTCTCTCTCGTCATCCGAGTCAAGAAATCTACAGATGGCACCAAAGAAAGTTACATCCAAAGCTACCGTCGCAAGCAACACTTACTTGCTCTATCATCATGGAGGAAATCTATGGCTAGCTGATGGAATTTTCTAAAGGCAGGATCGTCATCAGAGAAAATCCCTTGTTTGAAACTATGCTTCTGTTACTGATCTATTAGAGAAAGATTCACATTTTGATGACTCTGTCATGATGACTGACGTAACGACTAAGTCGACCATGGTAGAGTTGAAGGTAAAGATAAATCTCCTAATGAAGGCTGTAGAGGAGCGAGATCATGAAATCGTTGCGTTAAGAGATCAGATACAGGCTCGAGATACTGCTGAATCAAGTCAATCCCATGCTACAAAAGCCAATGACAAAGGAAAGACTGTCTTGCAGGAAAGTCAGCCACCACAATTTTGCCTCCCTGTCAGTTCAACAACTCAAGGATATGATTACAAACTCCATAAGAGCTCAGTACGAAGGACCATTGCAAACCTCCTTTATGTACTCCAAGCCATACACCAAGAGAATCGACAACCTGAGAATACCAGCTGGGTATCAACCTCCAAAGTTCTAACAATTCGACGGAAAGGGAAACCCAAAGCAACACATCGCCTACTTTGTAAAACATGCAAAAATGCGGGAACAAGAGGAGATCTACTGGTCAAACAGTTCGTCAGATCCCTCAAAGGGAACGCTTTTGATTGGTACACAGACTTAGAGCCTGAGGTGATTGACAGTTGGGAGCAACTTGAAAGAGAATTCTTGAATCGTTTCTACAGCACCAGACACACCGTCAACATGATGGAGCTGACAAACTCCAAACAACGGAAAGGGGAACCAGTCGTTGACTACATCAATCGATGGAGAGCTCTGAGTCTGGATTGCAAATATCGATTCACCGAGTTGTCTACTGTGGAAATGTGCACGCAGGGTATGCACTGGGAACTCCTCTACCCCGTACCTTTGAAGAATTAGCGACCCGCGCTCACAACATGGAGCTAAGTATCGCCAACCTACGAGGGACTTTTTGAACCACAAACCGAGGAAAGACCCACTTCCCTCAATTCCGACGGCTGGCAATTTCGGTAGAATTTCTCCCAAGAAGCTTTCTCAATAATCATCCAGGGAAAGTATTAGAAGTTATTGTATGTCACACTGTCTGCATAGTGGAAGTCGACAACAATCATGTGACTACCGAAGAAGTCAAAGACTCAGAAGAAATGAAGCCAAGAACTTCTGTCTTCGATCGTATTAAGCATTCATGTGCTCGATCTTCGGTCTTTCAAAGATCGAGTATGGGCACGATAGGAGAAGAAGACCAATGTCCAACGACTACTTCTGCTCAAGCTTCAGCCTTTAAAAGGCTAAGTATATCCACATGAAAGAAAGATGTCTAACATCTGCTTTTGATCATCTCAAGACAACAAGCGATCAACGTAAAGGAAGGATGAAAATCTTGAAGCCAATGTCATTCCATGAAGAAAACAACGACGAAAAGATTCACAGTCGTGTCCCTTCACGCATGAAGAGAAAATTTTTTTTGTTGACATAAGTACATAAAGTTTCTTGATAGTGAAGCCAAAACTCATCGTATTGACGAATCCTACAAATGAAGAGGATAATCAAAACCATGATGAAATAAGAGCTTCTGAAGTTTAAATGAAAAAGCTCCTCATCGCAAGAACCTAAACAGCATGATGCTCCTAGCCAGCATGAGCTTAAAATGTGAACGACCCAAAAAAAAAATTGTATGAACTACGTTACGACTTGATCCTTTCCATTATACAGGGTAGGCAACTTAAAGAAATTTAAGTTCAATCGTACATAAAAAGGAAAAAAAAATCTCTTTGAACTACATTATGACTTGATCCCTATAAGAAGGGTATGTGCGAAAGAAACTTCAAGTTCAGTCCAGTTAAAAAAAAAAAAAAAAAACTTGAACTACGTAATGATTCGATCCCTTTCTTTAAAGGTACGAAGGAAACTTAAAGAAATTTAAGTTTAGTCCATCAAAGAGGTACCACAACCACCTAATACTACAAGATTAATGCTGATCATCCCCGTCAAAGAATGACACTTCAGATTGAAGATGCTCATCCCTATTAAGGGCAACACAATGGGTTGAAGATGTTCATCCCACGTAAGGAGCCAACACAGTAAATAAAACGCACACACGTAGAATGCGCTTCGCTTCTTCTTTAAAAGTAAACTTATACTCTCCTCCATCTTCAAGTTTAGTGGCTCCATCGATGCTTCATCTTCATGCTCAAAGTCACAAAGTCAAGCCTAATGCCAAAGCTTCATGCTTCATCAAACTCAAATGCAAAGAATTTGTCGATGTTTTGTCAAACTCAAGTGTGAAGGTCTCGTCGATGCTTCTCCATATTAAAGTTCAAAGGCTTCATCAATACTTCTCCATCTTTAAGTTCAAAGGTTTCGTTGATGCCTCTCCATCTTTAAGTTCAAGATTGGCATGCATGGCCCCACTTCTATCTTCAAGTTAAAGGTCGGTGTGCATGACTCTGCTCCATCTTCAAGTTCAAGGTCGGTGTGCATGGCTCGGCTTCATCTTCAATGACTCGATCTACAAAATCATGATGCAGCTTCGCTTTATCTCCAAACTAATGATGCGGCTTCACTTCATCTTCAAAGTTGTGGCGTGGCTTCGTTTCATCTCCAAACTAATGACGCGGCTTCACTTCATCTTCAAAGTCGTGGCGTGGCTTCATTTCATCTCCAAACAAATAGCGCGGCTTCGCTTCATCTCCAAGTCGTGGCGTGGCTTCGTTTCATCGCCAAACTGATGACGCGACTTCAAGATCTTCAAAGTTGTGGTGCGGTTTGGTTTCCTCTCCAAAATATTGGTACAACTTCACCTCTTCTCCAAAATTTGTGTAGCTTCGCTTCCTCTCCAAAAATGTGGGTGTGGTTCTACCTCATATGCAAGATCAAGTATGGTTTGTCTAGCTCTACCTCATATGCGAGGACGACTTTAGTCCATCCGGCTCCACCTCATATGCGAGGACAACTCCGGTCCGTCTGGCTCCGCCTTGTATGCGAGATCGACTCTAGCCAACCTAACTCCATTCAAAATCTTGATGGCACATTCTTCTCATCTTCAAAGTTTGATGGCATATCCGCCTCATCTTCAAATACACAATGGCATATTTCCCTTATCTTCAAATTTTGATCAAGGAGTAACATAACAAGGCAAACCTTTCGAGGATCCTCACTAGGGTAATCGAATGGGAGAGTTGTATGCCTTTGCGGGGCCCCTTCCCATGATGATCAGGATACACGAGCGGCGCTACAAGGTAGACCTTTCCGAGATCCTCCCTAGGGTGATCGAATGGGAGAGTTGTAAGCCTTTGCGGGGCCCCTCCCATGACGATCAGGATGTACGAACGGTGCTACAGATCTTTTCGGGTCCACCTAGGGTGATCGAATGGGAGAGTTGTAAGCCTTTGCGGGGCCTCTCCCGTGACGATCAGAATGTACGAACGGTGCTACAAAGTAGACCTTTTCAGGATCCACCTAGGGTGATCGAATGGGAGAGTTGTAAGCCTTTGCGGGGGCCCTTCCATGACGATCAGGATACATAAGCGCACCAAAGACGGGTCGATGAGATTAAAAAAAAAAAAACATGTTTTGTTGTACTCCTTTAGTTGCACCGTAACTCCTACAAAAAAATAGTAGGGGGGAAAGTTAGTAAAATAATAATAATAATAATAATAAAAAAGAGCAAAAAAAAAAAAGATAAGGGAAGCCCTAATTCTCCATCTTTCCTTCTTTCTCCCTTCTCCTCACTTACAGCTTTCTATTGCAATCCAAGTCTGATTGACAAAGGATGGAAAGGATGTAAGAATGAAGGAAGTCACACTACAAGATGAAGAAGAGCATGCGTCCTGCCAGTATTTATATAGCTAAGTTCGATGGGATTTTTTCTCTTCTAATCAGTTGAAATCTGATAAAATCACGGGTTACTCGAACTGAATACTGTTTATTTTGTTGTGGAACTCCGATTGTTGCTGAAATTAGTTCAGAGTCAACAAAAAAAAATCATGCTCGATTGGAGGTTGCCTGAATTAGGGGTCACGGTGGAGTTTTGGATCCCCAGATTCAACGGCGAGGAGTTTTGAGCTTAAGACTTGAGAGAATCTAGCATAATAATTAATTGTTTATTGAATCGTCACTCTCTTTTCTATTTTAGTTTAATTTGTATTATTTCTCTTAGTTTTATCATTTTTAGTTCTAATAAATAATTGTTTATTGAACTATGATCAATGGAGCTATCATTCTTTCTCTTCTATTGATTCATTTATAAGTTTTACATTTGTATATTTTTTTCTCTAGTTAAATTTGTGCATAATGTTGCACATCATATTTTTATGATATATTTCTTTGGTATATTGCTTTAGTTTTAATTTGTGCATAGTGCAACACATCATATCTTAGTTATATTATTATTTGATATATTGCTTTGTTAGTTTTAATTTGTACATTGTTGCACTTCATATTTTTATAATATGTTTCTTTTATGGGACTTTATTGTTCTACTATTATCTGGTATATTGTTTGAACTATAGATTGTTCAAATAATTATTATTTTTCTCTTCTAATGTCCATCATTAGTTGCTTTTTATATTGTTTTCTAATTATAATTTTTCTCTTCTAGTTTCACTTTTATATTTTATGTGATTCAGATGTGGACTGTTCTAATTTGTGAATTGTTAATTATATGAGTGATGTTCTAGTTTCACTTTATTGCTATTCTTGGTAGATTTTTTTTCTCTTTTAAAGTAGAATATTGAATTAAATTTCTTTGGGACTAGAAATATAATTTTTTAATACTTTTTTGCACGGATGGTTTAATTGTTTTCCCGTTTCTACTTTTTGTGACATTCTTTTGGTTGTTAGTTACATTGTTTCTACTATGGATGAATTTCTCTCTTCTTCTGTTAGTGTCTGACATTCTTTAATTAGTTCCTTTTTTTTTTCTATATTTTATTTGCTTGTTTTTATAGTTCTAGCTTTATTTTGTCTCGTTGTCTACCATTATTTCAACATTATTGTTTTTCTAATGTTATTGCACTAGATTGTTCCAATTTCCCCTCCCTCTTCTACGGTCTCTTTTTATGTGACATTCTTTTAGTTTTACCGATATTTTGGATTGTATTTGCACTATACAAGGGTTCAAAAAGTCTTACTATTTTTTCTTTCTGTGAATTTTTTTTTAACTATGGATTGTCCAAATTTTTATCACTCTCTCTTCTCCTTATTAGTTGACTTTTTTAAATTTATTAATTGATTTATTAATTTTGTGCTTCATTTTACACATTATTATAACTCTCTTGATATATTATGTATTACTTTCTTGTGTGTTTTATTATTTTTGGTACCTTCTTCTTTTAGTTATTTGATTATATTATATCTTTGGGATGTAGCATTTATTTGTTTGTTGGGGCATAGTTGCCATTTGAATTTATTATTTTTTTTAATTTTTTTGTGTCATGGTCTCTCGCTTTAGTTTTCTATTCATTTTAATATTAGTATTAATTTTTTATTACTTCCTTATTTTACCCATCTGGTCATTTTTAGGAGATTTTTTTTGGCATAGTTGCATTTTGCACTATGGATGATTTTTTTCCCTAACTTTTTTATGTGCCATCTGAGCTTCAGTTTTTGTATTAATTTTTTGTGTTGTTATTTATTTTTGGTACTGTTTTTATTTTATTTATTTGGTCATTTTTAGAAATAGATTCTTATGTGTTGGACAAATATAAAATTTATTTTTTTTCACCCTTAGTCTATGTTGTGTTGTCTTTTTGTATGGGCACATTCTTTTAGTTTTATTTTATTTGCTTTCTACCATAATTTGGTGCAGACTCTTCAAATATCTTCATATAGTTTCACATTATTTTTTTTATTTTATTATTCTTTGCACATTTTTATTTTATACATTTGGAATTTTTTTAGGTAAGAAATATTATATATTTCTTTTGGACACAAGGTAGAATTTATCTATTTATTTTGTTTGGCATGATGAATAGTTTATTTATTTTTTTTTCACTTTTTCTCTTCCCTCTTTTGATTCAATTGAAGTATTTGGTTCTAGTTTGGTAATATGGTTTGTTCACAATTTTTCACTTTCTTTATTCTCTATTTTATTATTTTTCGTGTATATATATATATATATATATATATTATTTTACGTAATGGTTGTATTCGCACAATTAATTATTCAAACAAAAACACCCTCTCTATTGTGTGACATTTTTATTCTTCTAGTTTAATTGTGCTTGGTTCTCTATTATGGATTTTGTTTGGTATATTTTTTCTATATGGATTGTTATAATCCAAAATTTCCCCTTTCCCTTCTATTTTCTCTTTTATGTCACATTCTTTAGTTTCACTTTAGATTTTAGAGAAAATTTTATGAAATCTCTTTATAAATTATGGATGGTATTTTTGTAGTTTGTTTCACTTTAGTTTCACTTATGTATTTAAGTACTTTTTTCTCTTTTATGTAACAATTTTTTTAGTTATATCTTATTTGGTACATTTGTCTGTTTATTGAACTATGAATTGGCTATCGTTCTTTCTCTTCTATTGTGATATTCATTTATAACTTTTACTTTTGTATATTATTTTCTTCTTAGTTCTACTATATTATTTATTATATTGATTCGTTAGTTTTGTGCATAATGTTACATATTATTTTTTTAGGAGTACTATATATAATCTCTTAGTTAAATCCTTTTTTGGGTCTAATATTTAATTCCTCACTCTCTCTTCTATTTTTGTTTTACTTTGTGTGTAATAGTTGGTATATTGCTTTGTTAGTGTTAATTTGTGCAAGCACATAATATTTTTATAATATATTTCTTTGGTATATTGCTTTAGTTAAATGTTGCACATCATATCTTAGTTCTATTATTATTTGATATTGCTTTTTAGTTTTAATTTGTGCATTGTTACACATCATATTTTTATAATATGTTTCTTTTATGGGACATTATTTTAGTTCTACAGTACTTGTTTGTTTGAATAGATTGATCAAATAATTATAATTTTTCCCTTTTAGTGATCATTCTGCTTTTTATATTAGTTTCTTATTACCTTCTTGACAAAATATCATGAATTATTCTTATGAAATTATATGTATATTTTTTGTCTTCTATTCTTTTCTTCTGTCCATTTTATGACATTTTTATAGTTTCATTTTTTTGTGTATTATTTTCTTTGGTTGATTATTCTTATATTGATTTGTTAGGCTTGCTTCAGCCTTTGTGTTCCTTTTTTTTTTTTAATTATTATTTTTCCTTTTTCTTTATTTGGTCTTTTTTTGAAACATTAAATCTTGGACCAAATGAAGTTTTTGTATTAACAGTGGATGCTTTTATGTGGACATTTTTTTATACTCTGTTTTATTATTTTTGTATTTTTTTATTTAACTCATTTGGTCCTATTTTATTTCTTTGGGATCAAATGTGGAATTTATGGTTTAATATTTTTTCATCCTCTCTATTAAGTGACTATGGATTGTTCAAATGTTTCTCACTCTTTTCTCTCTTTTGTTGTTTGATTATGTGACATTCTTTGACTCCACTTTTGTTATATTATCTTATTTGGTCATATATTATTATTTAGTATATTGATGTGTTAGTTTTATATATATTTCTTGATGATTACTTCTACTAGATTTTGTTATATTTTATTTCTTTGGTATTTTTTGTTCTTTTGGTGTGGTTGAACTGTTCAAGTTTTTAACGTCTCTTTGATGTGTGATATTATTTTAGTTTTCTTGTTTGGTTGGATATACCTTTTATATATGTTTTTTTAATGGCTTTATCTTGTTGAAGTTAGCCTAGTTCAAATGACATATGATAGTAGAGCCTAGTTCAAATGACATACGGTAGTAGATCTTTGGTTTGAATCCCCCACCTCTATTGTACTAAATAAAAAAAAAAGTAGTTTTATCTTTCTTTCTTTTTTTTTAATCTTGTTTTGTTGTACTACTAAGTCGAGTCTATCGATGATAGACATATCTGATCACTTTGACAAAAATGACATTTACAGATGACTCACAACCCATATACGAGAGTAAAAGTGGGCTCGCTTCTATGAGAACATTTCAAATGGCTTATATTCTCTAAAACTCTCATGAATTCTTTTTTTTTTGGGTATTTTATTTGGGGTTTTTTCTCAAATTTAAATGCTCTTTTTTTCTACTTCTTTGATCTCTTCACTTTTCCTTCTTCAAATCTTTTCAATCTCTCTCCTTTTTACTTCTATAAATATTCAAAACTTTTTTCTTCCTTTTTCTTTAATTAATTTTTTTTTAAAAAAACTCTTTTTCAAAAACATTTTCTCTTAACTTTTTTTCACTTAAAATTTTGTTTAAACAACCCCCCCCCCCCAAAAAAAAAAAAAAAAAAAAAAAAAAACTTCTCAAAATATTTTATTTTTTTCAGCTCACCTTTTTATTAAAAAAATAATAATAAATAACTCTCTTTTTCCCCAACATTTACTCAAAACTCTTGACTTCAAAATTTGTTTAGATAACTCTCTTTCTCAAACTTTTTTCTTTTAAATTTTATTTTTGCAAAATTTATTACACAAACATTTTTCAAGAAAAATTTTTTTTTTTAGTTCCTAGGTTTTAGATCTAGTTTTTATTTAGTCCAACAGTTTCAAAATGTTAATCCTTAAGTTATGAGATCTGTTTTAATTTAGTATTTAAGGTTTCAAAATGCTACAATTTCACCCTTGACATTTGAGTTCTTTTCTAATTTGATCCCTATGTTTCAAGATTTAAACTTTTAAACCGATTTTTCACTAAATAATCACCTTTTATCTTTATGTTAATAAATTTTATTAAAAGGATTATAATTAATTAAGTTTCACTATTTTATTTATTGTTTTTAAAATTCTACTTTATGTTTTTAATTAATGAATAGAAATTTGAGATTAAAAATGTAAAATCTTGAAATCCTAGACCAAATTGAAAAGACATTTTGAAATTTAGGGATTAAATTGAAACAAAACTCAAAATTTAAAGACTAAACGTATAACATTTTAAAACCTAAGGTAATAGAAACTATAGTAAAAACTTGGGGACTAAAAAGGTATTATTCCCCTTTTTGAAATTATTTTCTAAACATCTTCTGAGCAAAACATTGATGATCCTTTTACAAAGACCCTCACGACTAAAGTGTTTGAAGGTCACCTACAGAGTCTAGATCTACGAAGTTTGTAAACTAGGACAAGTGGGAGAATTTTTGGGAATATGCCCTAGTTTATTGTATTCATATGTTTATTGTACTCATATCACTTAAATTCAATATTGTGATACTCCACTAGGAGTTTTAGTCCAAGTGGGAGTTTGTTGGATTTTATGTCCTAAAACTTGTAGTTTGTAAATTAATAAACATATTCTATTTTATTTTTTGATAAAGTTGTTATTGAAATTGTAATCTTGAATGCAATAAACTAAGGTCATGAGGCTATTTAATGTAGTTTGAACTTTATGTAGTGACATAAATGTGGATAGAGTTCAAATATATAGCCAAAATGGTCTATAGTATATGAATAAGGTTGAGCGCCTTATTCTGGGGACACTATAGATGCACCCCACTTTGTAGTTAGAACAAACGATATGATCCTGAATCGTTCATTTGGAGACATGAAAGTTGAGGCGTTCTATATAAAGAGTTTACATAAGACTAAACTAGGAAATAGTCACTTTTTACGTTCTAAATGTCGTTTAATGTATAAAACTAACTATTTTGTTAATTGATGACCTAGGTAACTTAATCTTAATCCTGAGCTAACTATGAAATCCTGTTCACTCAGAATTATCCTTAAATCTGCATAGGTTAGGGCAGCTCATTATCGCTGGCCCAATAAGCCTCCCATTTCTGGGGTAAGATCAGGTGGATAGCTGGGAACATAGGGTGCGAGACGGAATTCACTCCTACCCATTATAGGGATAATAGATAGATTGTTCCCTTTAATACTATATCCAGGTCTTGGACAAGGGGCCCCACCCTCTCCTTGGCTCGAGAGGGTTTCGGTTTATAGGTTGGATCTTAAACCAATTGTTCATTAGAGGATCAATGGAACTTAAAAAAGAAGATGTAGTCTTGGGGGTAAAACGGTTTTATGACCCAGCTGAGATTAAGAACAACCTATGAAGGATTAGCTTACTAATCATGGTTATATCAAATGGACACAAATATATCTATAGTGAGAGGAGTGCAACTACGAGACTATAGTGGAATGACCCGTTAGTTAACGAATGTTGATTAGCTCCGTCTAAAAGAGTTTTAGCCAGCTAATCTCGGATCGTTGGAGCCCATGATCTATAGGTCCATTAGGTTCCCCTACTAGCTCATATGGAATAAACTTAGAACAGTATGATAGAATAATTCGAATTGTTCGAATTAGGTGAAGAGAGAGAAACCGACAAGTATATGTGATATAGTAGTCGGTTTTATAGTTTAGAGATATAGCTTTAATATTTAAATATGATTTAAATATCAAGAATGTGGATACGTTCATATTCGGAAGCTCGAAAATAATGGAAATGGTCAAAGATGTAAAAAGTCAAAAAGTTGACTTTTGACTTTGAAAAGTCAAACTTTGACCAACATTATATTCAAATATGATTTTAATTTCAAGAAAATGAATGCGGATTCATGCTCGGGAGGTCAAAATTAGTCAACACAAAAAAATCATAAAAAGTCAAAATCTTGACTTTTTGGTCAAAGTTTGACTTTGACAAAATGACTATTTTGCCCTATGACTAAAGTTAGTGGAAAAATCCAAACTTTTGTTGGATAATTCCACTAAGAAAATAGTGGGTTAGGTGTTGGCTTATAGTGGAGACATTAAGCCCACTTAGATAGTGGATTCTAGGTGTTGGGTTTTTACGAATTGATTTCATGCAATTTTTGCATGGCCTTTTTCTATAAGTATGGGATTTGAATTTAGATTAAAAATTTTACCCATTTGCCAAAAAAATTTTCAAATTTGGGCTGAAAAAAAAATACTATTTTAAGGAAAATTCATAACCCAAAACCCAACCCAAAAAAACATTTCTTTTCCATCTCTTTTTCTCTCCGCTTTCTTCATCAACCGGGTCCCACAATTTGGTTCTGAGTCCAGAGAATAGTAGATCAAATCTAGTGGTGGTTTGAAAGATTTTAGGTCGAGATTCAGCAAGGAAAAGTGATTTTCGGGAGCTTCAAAAGTAATCTTTAATTTACTGTTTTTTCCTTCAATTGCATGCTTTTTTTCTTTAAATTAAAAGCAATTAGAGTGTAATTAGATCCTTATTCCACTGCGTATGTCTCGTGTTCCATCAAAAACAAGGTTACTATTGGCCGAGCCTTCGAGATAACGTCATGCAATTTACCAAGACTTGCCTTGTCTACCAACAAGATAAGGTCGAAGGGCGAAATTAACGGGTCTTTTGGAGCCCCTATTGTGCCCTCTAGACCATGGGAAAGTGTGTCTCTCGACTTCATCACCCATTTGCCCAAGGTTAAAGAGTTTGAATCGATCCTTGGTATCATCGACTGGTTCTCAAAATATGCCACATTTATCCTAACGTCGAAGATGTGTACAGCTGTGATGACTACCCAACTGTTCTTCAAGCACATTGTGAAATTATGGGGCATCCCCGTGAGCATTATTAGTGATCGGGACGGGAGATTCACTGGGACCTTCTGGACAGAATTGTTAAAGATATTGGGATCAGCACTGAACATTTCCTCTAGCTACCATTCCCAAACAGACGGCCAGACGGAACGCTTTACAACATGCTCGAGGAATATCTGTGTCACTTTATCGATGCTAGACAGAAGAACTGGGTCTAGTTGTTAGATATTGCTCAGTTCAGCTTCAACAGCCAACAAAGTTCCGCAACTAGAAAGACGCCCTTCGAGGTAGTGTACGGCAGACAACCACTCATGCCACATCTGGTGGACCATCCCTATGCGGGCAAAATCCCTCAGGCACACAATTTCACCAAGGAGTGGAGCCAAACCTCTGAAATAGCTCGCACCTGTCTAGAAAGAGCGTAAAAAATAACGAAGTGGACTGATAAGTAGCGGAGGCCCCTCGAGTTTCAAGCTAAAGTACTGATCAAGCTGCGACCAGAACAGTTCCGTTTCTGAGGCCAGAGAGACCAACGTCTAGTACGAAAATAAGAAGGGCCAGTGGAAGTGATTGAGAAGGTCGGGAAAATCTGGTATAGGGTTCAGCTACCCTCATGGATGAAGATCCACCCTGTCATCCATGTGAGTATCCTGAAGCCCTATCACCCCCGATCCCAATGATGAGCAACGGAATATATTGATGCGCCCACCTGTCACGATGAAGAATTCAGTTGAAAGGGAAGTTACAAAAATTATGGATAGATGTACTCACCGTATCGGATGACCGAGACGAGAACTGAAGAGTTCTTAGTGAAGTGGAAGGACCTCCTTGACAAAGAAATCAGTTAGGAGCGCGTGGAAGACTTGAAGAATGCAGTTCCAGCAATCGCCGAGTTCGAGCAGGGTCAGTTGACAGGGATGTCAACCAATTAAGTGGGGGAGTGTCACGGTCATCTTGTCCAGGGTCTGTTGCCCATGGCTACATGCCCGATCCAACCCCTTTTTATTATGCTTTATGTCAGGTATTGTATTAGTTTAGTTAGCTTGCTTTCTTCATATTTTTGTTGTAAGTGACCGCTCGCCCTTTTGCATATGCAAGAGTATCAGTTGGCTTTTTGTTCAGAATGCACTATATGGAGATAAGACTAATCATCACTTCCCCATATCTGGAGTAGTACTCTATAAAGCTGTTGTTGTTGCTCATTGCTTTCTAGTCTACTACAAATATTCATTCCTACGCATCCAATGGTAAGTAATTTACCCTTGTTTATTGTCTTCAATTTTAGTTAATTAACCTTAATTATTGCACGTGATTATTATTCTAATTATGTATCATGGAGTATGTTAATTTCATATCGACATCCCTCGAAAGAGGGATTTAATTAATACACACACCTTAATTCCATCTCCATACCTTTCCCTCACAGTTTTTTCTGTTTCATTCTCTCTTTCCTTTTTTTTAATATGTGACTTTTTGGATTGTTCTAATTTTTTATTGTTTCACTGTTATATTTTATTTGATCCAGATGTAGATTGTTAATTATATGAATGATGTTCTAGTTTCACTTTATTGTTATTCTTGGTAGATTTTTTTTTCTTCTTTTAAAGTAGAATATTGAATTAAACTTCTTTGGGACTAAGTATAATTTATTTAATACTTTTTTGCATGGATGGTTTAATTATTTTCACCGTTTCTATTTTTCATGACATTCTTTTGGTTGTTTGTTACATTGTTTCTAGTATGGATTTTTCAATTTCTCTCTTCTTCTGTTGTCTCATAATGTGACATTCTTTAATTAGTTCCCTTTTTTATATTCTTTATTTTATTATATTTTTGGTATTTTCTAAATTTCACTTTTTTTTCTCTATTTTATTTTCTTTTTTTATTCTTCTAGCTTTATTTTGTTTGGTTCTACTATTATTTCAACATCATTATTTTTTTAATGTTATTGCACCATGGATTGTTCCAATTTCCCCCTCTTGTATGGTCTCTTTTTTGTGTGACATTCTTTTAGTTTTACACTGATATTTTGGGTTGTATTTGCACTATATAAGGGTTCAAAAAGTCTCACCCATTTCCTTTATAGTGTAACATTATCACTCTCTTCTCCTTATTAGTTTCACTTTTTTAAATTTATTAGTTGATTTGTTAGTTTTGTGCTCAATGATATACGTTATTATAACTCTCTTGACATATTATGTATTACTTTTTGTGTCTTTTATTATTTTTGGTACTTTTTTCTTTTACTTATTTGATTATATTTTATTTCTTTGGGATGTAGCATTTATTTGTCTGTTGGCATAGTTGCCCTTTGCACTATGGATGGTTCAGCTATTATCTTTCGTTTTAGTTCTTATATTCCTTTTAATATTGTTATTATTTATTTTTTGTATTCTTTATTTTACCCATTTGGTCATTTTTAGAAGTATATTCATTTTTTCTTTTGGCATAGTTGTATTTTGCACTATGGATGGTTTTTTTTTCTAACCTTTTTATGTGTCATCTTTAGCTTCAGTTTTTGTATTAATTTTTTATATTGTTATTTATTTTTTGTACGTTTTTATTTTATTCATTTGGTCATTTTTAGAAATAGATTCTTATGTGTTGGACAAAGGTAGAATTTATTTATCTTTTCACCTACCTTTCCATTGATGGATAAGGTTTTAATTTTTTTCACCCTTAGTCTATGTTGTGTTGTCTTTTTTGTATGGGCACATTCATTTAGTTTTATTTTATTTGCTTTCTACCATAATTTAATGTATAGACTCTTCAAATATCCTCATCTAGTTTCACATTATTTTTTTTTCTATTTTATTATTCTTTGCACATTTTTATTCTTTCATTCAATATTTTTTTAGGTAAGAAATATTATATATTTCTTTTGGACCCAAAGTGGAATTTATCTATTTATTTTGTTTGACATTTTCTTCACTCTTTTGATTCAATTGTTTGGTATTTGGTTCTAGTTAGGTACATTATATGGTTTGTTCACAATTTTTCACTTTCTTTATTCTCTATTTTATTATTTTTGGTATATATATATATATATATATTATAAGTTACTTAATTAATTAATTTCTTTTAATGATTTTTAATTTATTAATATAAATAATGCGTATTTAGGGAATAATCGAGTTAAAAGTGTAAATCTTGAAACATAGGAATCAAATTGAACTAAAACTTAAATGTCAAGGATAAAATTGTAATCTTTTGAAACTTAGAGACTAAATTGAAATTTAATTCTTAACTTAAGCATTTAATGTGCAACATTTTGAGTCAGTACTAAATAGAGACTAGACCCAAAACCTATCTATGATGGTACCAAAAAAGACTTCATTCAAACCCCTCTTTCATATAAACATTTTCTCAAAGCATTTTAGATTCAATTTTGTTTTTTTGCAAAAATTCATTTTCATAAAACTTCTCAAAATACTTTTTCAAAAAAATTTCTGTACCTTTTTTTTTGTTTGCAAAATCTTTCTCCTTAAAAAAAACTCTCATCATATTCTCACACTGTTTTCTTCCTTTTTTTCAAGAGCGTTATCTTTCAAAAACTCTACTCAAAATATTTTTTCGAAGCTTTTATTTATTTATTTATTGGGTTTTAAACTATTTCTGAAATATTTGCTGCAAACTATTTTTTTTCACAATATATTCTCAATTCGTTTTTCCAATTTAATTTTTCTTTTGAAAAAATCTCTCTTTCAAAACTATTTCCACTTTTAAGTTTTCTTTCAAAACCCCTATCTCATCATTATTTTTTCTTTATTATTATTATTATTATTTTTTTTTTTGCAAAAATTCATTGCATAAAACATTCAATCTCTTTCAAAAATATTTTCCTAAATCCTTTTGCAAAAACTCTTTCCAAAACATTTTTTGTTTTCAAATATTTTCCCGAACCTTTTTCTTTTTCAAAAACTCTCTTCTTCGAAAAACTCTCTTTTTAAACATTTTCGCAAACTTTTCTTTTCAATTTTTGTTTCAGCAAAACTCCATTCCAAAAAAAAAAATTCTTAATCTTTTCCACTTCAAATCTGGTTTTGTTTTTCAAAATATTTTCTCAAACTTTGTTGTTCCTTTTTTTTTTTTTATCGAAAACTCTCTTTCAAAAACATTTTCCAATTTTTTTACTTTAAATTTTGTTTCAAAACCTCATTCAAAAATAATTTCTCAATTTTTTTTTCATTTTAATTTTTTTTTAAAAAAAAAATTCATAAAAGAAGTAGTCAAACATTTCAAACTTTTTTCTCTTAAAAATTTATATGTTATTTCAATTTGTTAGTTAACTTTAGTGCTCTTAAGGTAAATTCTCTATTACATTATTTATTTCAAATATTATTGAGCAGTAATTCTTCTACTTCTATATTGTTGTCTCTTTAAGAATGTAATTGCCCTTTATCTCTCTTATATTCAGTAAATTTGAGGTGGTGTAAGAAAAATTAATTGATCGAGAATCAAATTTTCTATTTCATCTTATCCCTACCTTATTGTTTTTTTATTTTTTTAGCTATAATGTGTACCTTCTGTTTTTCTAATTTTATTTTCATATGAAGATTATTATTATGTATGTGGTTGAAATTTAGGGTGGTTAATGAAGGTTAGATTTGGTCATCTTTATATTTATGCTTGTTGTCTTGTAGTAAACATTTGCACCTTGCTTTTCAGGAAAATTTTCCTTTACCTCTTTTGAAAAATTATGTATTGCTTTTTTTCTTTTTTTCTTTTTCCTCCTTTTTTCTTTTTTCTTTTTTATGTGAGTGATCTTCTAGTTTTACTTTTTATTTTATTTTATTTTTGTTACACTTATCTAGCTCTTTTCTTTTTTAGTAGATTATTATATATTAAATTTCTTTTAGACATTTTAATTCGTGTCCTACTATTGTTTGGTAATTATTGTTTTTCTAATGTTATTGGGCGAGATTGTTTTAGTTTCTTTTAATTTTATTTTTTATATTTCCAGCGAGATTCCATGATCGAGCAGTGAGATTTGACAAAGTTTCATGCGAGATTTCATTTCTAGCGAGATTCTGATGGAATTTTCAAGCGAGATTTTGAGCAAGATTTCTAGTTCGAGCGAGATTCTAATGGAATTTCGAGGGAGAGATCGAGTTCGAGCGAGATCTTGATCAACTTCGAGCGAGATTTCGAGCAAGGAGTGAAAGATCAAGTTTGAGCGAGATTATTGAGCCGGTTTTCAACGAGAGATCGAGTTTTAGCAAGATTCAAGCAAGTCGATGAGCCAACAGTAAGATTGAATCAGTTCAGTGAGCGAGATCCAGCGAGATCAGTTGGTTCGATCAGTTTTCTCCTTTGCATGATGTCTTACGATATAAGAAGATTGAAGTAGAACTCAAGCATGCATCCATTGAGTTTTTGCTAAAAAAATTCGAGTTGAAGAAGGTTTTCTTCAAGTGGGTGCAGTGTGTTCTTCTCCAAATTCCTTTCATTCAAGCTTATTTTGAGTCTCACAACTAAATCTAAAGCTCCAAGAGAATAGTAGGGAAGATCTTGAGGTGGTTCATAGGAGATTTGGAGAAAATTTGCAGCTGAATTCGTGATTCAATAGGTTCTACAAAGGTATTACTTGAAACCATCTTATTATTATATGAGCATGCTTTATTTAAAGCCAAAATTAGTGAATTAGAATGCTTATTGATCCTTGTTGCTTCCGCTGCATGCTGATATACTGATCATTGGGAAGCCACTAAGTGCATACTAAGATATCTAACATGGTCAAAGGATGCTAGAATAACCTATCAAAGGTCAGAGGAATCTGAATTTAACCTAGTTTGGGAATGTTGACTAAGAACTTTGCTTAGGAAAATGACAAAAGAAGATCCTTATTGGGTTATATATTCCTATTAAGGGAAATATAATTAGTTGGAAAGCCACCCTACAATCAATAGTGACTTTATCAACAATAGAGGCATAATGTATTGCTTTTAAAGAGGCAATCAAAGAAGGTTTATGGCTTAAAGGATTGGTGAATGATCTCATATTGAATCAAATAGTAGTTGATATCTACTGTGAAAATAAGAGCACCGTTCACCTCTCGAAAAGTCCAAAATATCATAGTAGAACCAAGCACATTGATGTTAAATATCACTTCATCAAAGACAAAATTGAAAATGGAAAGATACAAATTTTAAAAGATCATACTTTTGACAATCATGTAGACATGCTCACAAAACCTGTTTCGAAGTTAAAGCTCCATAAGTACCTCGAGCTAATAGGCTTTGATTTTCCTGAAAAGGATAATATTGATCAGATCTGAAAGACACTTGAAGAAAATATAAAGACACTTAGAAGCTAATGTTGTTATCACCTCAGATTTAACAGAGGCGGACCTATGGCACAACAGATGGTCTCACATTAGCTCCAAAGGCCTTAATGCCCTATCCAAACAAGGAATTTTGCCCAAGGAGATCAGTAATAAAATGTCTTTATGTAAACACCGTGTGTTGAAAAAAGTTAAAAGACATTCATTCATCAAAGCATAGCATACAACAAAGGGCATGCTAGACTACATCCATACAGACTTATGGGGGATAACCTCAATTACAAGCCTAAGTGGTCAAGGTATATACATCCTTTACATATGTTTTTTCAAGAAAAAGCTGGTTGTATTTTCTAAAAACAAAGGATTAGGTTTTTGGAAAATTTAAAGAATGGAAATCAATGATAGAAAAATAGGCAACAAAGGAAATCAAATACCCTAAAACTGATAATGGTCTGGAGTTCTATGGTGAGGAGTTTAAACCTTTTCTATAAAGAAAATGGAATAACAAGACACAGTACAATGAAGCAAACCCCTCAACATAATGAGGTAGCTGAGAGGCTAAATAGAATTATCATGGAAAGAATAAGGTTTCTTTTGTCAGATGTCATCCTAGAAGAGAAGTTTTGGGCTGAAGCAACTACCTATTTAGTGTACACTAAATAGAAGTCCTCACACCTCCCTAAATATCTTAAAATTGAAGAAAAGTGGACCAAACACCCTCCCAATCTAAATGACCTTAAGATGTTTCGTTGTGTTGGGTATGCTCATCATAATCAAGGGAAACTTAAAGTTAGAGCTGCTATGTTTATGTTTGTTAGTTTTGTGGAAGGTGTGAAGGGGCTCAAACTTTGGCATCCCACTGAGAAAAGATTTATAATCAGTAGGGATGTTACCTTTAGAGAAAATGAGATAGAGGAAACATCAACTTATACCTAGAAAAGTCCTAAAGAAGAAACAACAACTTATACCACTAATTTTGAGGTGGAGAATGTTACAGAACAAGATCCTAACTCTAACATAGAAGAGATAGAGGAAGCATCAAGTGTTCATGTAGAGGGTGTTGAATGTCCTCCTAATCTAAGTCAATACTCTCTAGCAAGGGACAGAAAAAGAAGAATATAGTTCCTCCAGCCAGATATGCAGACACAAACTACATGAATCTTGTGTTGAATGCCACTGTGGCTCCTAATGATCAATAACCAACCACTTTTGAAGAAACTTTGGGTGGTTGTGATGCCAGATTGTGGATTGAGGCTATGAATGAGGAAATTGACTCTTTAAAGGTTAATGACACTTGGTCTCTTACTTCTCTTACTAAAGGATGCAAACTAATTTAATCAAAGTGGATCTTCAAACTAAAAGAGGGTATCACTAAAGATTAGAAGCCTAGATATAAGGCAAGATATTTGCTATGGGTTTTACTCAGAGATATTGACTATACTTAAATCTTCTCTCTTATTGTAAAACACACTATAATCAAACTTCTTCTATCTTTGGTAGCCCAACGTGATCTTGAATTGGATCAACTAGATGTAAAAACAACATTTCAACATGGGTATCTAAAAGAAACAATCTATATGCAACAACCTCAAGATTATGAAGTTAAGGGAAAATAAGACTTGTATTGCATCTTGAACAAGTCAATCTATGGATTTAAACAGTCCCTAGATGCTGGTATAGAAGATTTAATGACTATGTTGCTAGCCCGGGGTTTCAAAGGAGCTTTCATGACATGTATGCATATATAAACTCTACCACCTATAAAGGAAATGGCTACTTACTTTTATATGCTGATGATATGCTCCTTGCATGGAGGCCTTTTGAGCAAAGAATTTGACATGAAAGACTTAGGTGAATAAAGAAAAATCTGAGGCATTGACAATATGAGAGACAGAGGCTCATCTACCCTAAGCATTAATCAAGCATCCTATTGATATACCTCATGGTCTCAACAAGACCTGATCTATCCTACTTAGCTAGCCTTGTGAGCAGACATATGTCCAACCATGGCAAAAGGCATTGGGTGTTGGGTTTTATGTCTTAAAACTCGTGGTTTGTAAACAATAAAACTTATTTCTGAAAATTCAATAAGTTGTTATTGAATATATGTATTGCTTATTTTCGTTTTAGAAATCAATCCAATAAATTAAAAGATTCATGACTATTACATGAGTACTTGAACTTTATGTAGAGACATAAAAGTGGATCAGGTTCAAGCAAATAGTCAAAATGATCTATAGTATATAAGTAAGGTTGGGTGACTTATTCTGGTCACTCTTAGATCCTAAGACAACAGAATTAGCCTAATAAAGACTAATCCAATGAATTAATTTAAACATCAAATCTAAAGCAATATTTGAAAGTAAAGACAACATCAAAGGGTTGAATAAGTACAAGGTTTTTTACTATGGATAATCTGAGTTTTGAAGAACATTACAAGCCATTTTATAGGCCAAATGGTCGTGGATAGACCAAGAAATTCAAAAGTCATTTAAATACAATTATTTATAAATTGTAGAAAATAACATCTAGAAACTTGAAACTTAATTGCATACTAAATTATAAGTCTAAATGATAAACTAGGAACGTAGAAAGCTTCAAATTGCCTTAAATATCTCTTCTAGAAGGCGGCAAAGTAGATATGCATGTTTGACAAGGTTTGACATCATATTTCCCCATGCAGTGCACACTTGACAGCATTTTCTTCACAAAATTTACACACTTTTTTTGACAACCGTGTCATCTTCCAAAATATAGGACTTTTCCTGTGTCATCTTCATGCCATTCTCTTCTTGACTCATTGAAGTAATATTATATAAAAAAAAAATTCTCAAAATAATTTTTCGGTTCTTTGAATTTGCCTTGCTTCTTGTAATTTGCCTTGCTTTTGAAGATGTAGTGTGAATTCCTCTTGAATCTTATTTGCCTTGCTTCTTGTAATTGGTCCTTTAAGTACATGCAATGGTTCAATGGTTGAATTCACATAAGAGAGATTCTTCCCTTAAGTGCTGACTCTGGGTCTTGAACAAGGGGTCCCACCCTCTCATTGGCGTGAGAGGGACTCAGTTTGTTGATCGGATCATAAATCAATTGTTCATTAGAGGATCAGTGGGACTTAAAGAACAAGAGGTAATCTCGGGGTAAAACGGACATTTAACCCAGCCATTATCACGAATAACTTGTGAAGGGTTAACTTACTAATCATGGTTATATTGAATGGACATAATATGTCTACAGTGAAGAGAGTGCAACTATGGGCTTTAGTGGAGTGACCCATTAGTTAACGAATTGGAGTTAATTCGGTGTAAGAAGTTTAGTCAATTAATCTTGGATCGTTGGAGTCCATGTTTTGTAGTCCACAAGAGACCTTTGTGCTCGTAAATGGATTAGCTTTAGAACAACGTGATAAGTTAATTTGAAATGTTCAAATTAGAATTAAGGAAATTAGTAATTATATGAGATATAATTGTGTGTTTAAGTTTTGAATTAAACGCAATTAGAGAATTAATTAATATTTAAATATGATTTAAATATTAAATTCATGAAGGTGGATTTTATGTAAAATTAATTTAACGTTTGATATTGAATTAATTGGAATTAATTAAATTGTTTAATTAATTATTTATTATTAATTTTATTGAAAAATTAATTTATGAAATTAATTTTGTAAAATTAATAAAATTTTTAGTTTTGAAAATCAAATTGATTTTAGAAATCAAATTTGAAAAAATCGAAAAAGAGAAAAAAGAGAAAAGTTGGATTTCTCCACTCACCTTCAAGTAGCTCACACCAAACCCACTCGACTCTAGCTTCAATACTCCAAGCATGAACTGCATCTCATGCAGGCTTCTCCTTTGCATGATAGTCCTATAATATATAGAGAAGATTGAAGTGGAATTCAAGCATGCATCAGTTGAGCTTTTGTTGAAAAATTCGAGTTGAAGAAAGTGTTCTTCAAGTGGTGCATTAGTGTGTTCTTCTTCAAATTCCCTTCATTCAAGCTTATTTTGAGTCCTGCAACTCAATCTAAAGCTCCAAGAGAATAGTAGGGAAGATCTTGAGGTGGTTCACAAGAAGATTTGGAGAAGATTTGCAGCTAAATTTGTGATTCAATAGGTTCTACATAGGTATTACTTAAAAATGGAGAGATACAAATTTTAAAGATTCATATGTAAGACCCTAACACTAAATCTAAAGTGGAAGGTTAAATAGAGAAAAAAATCCTAAGTAAGGATATTGGGACAAAGAGTGAAAAACATTAATACTAAATTATCCAAAAAGGTGACCAAAAGACCAAACGCATATGAGAGGCTTAAATATGTTGAACACAAGAGTGCAAGGAGGATGGAAGGAAGAAGACTTGAAAAATGGCCAAGGGCTTGCATACAACAAACGCAAGGGCATGCGGACACAAGCACGGTATGCGTTGGAGGCATGCGTCGAGTGAGCATGCTAGGAGCGCAGGCCATGCGTCGAGGCCAAGCGCACAGGCCATGCGTCGAGGCCAAGCGCACAGGCCATGCGTCGAGGCCAAGCACGCAGCCCATGCATCGAACATGTATGCCCCCTACCTATGCGTCGAACGGGCAAGTCGGACGCCCATCCTATGCGTCGAGTGCTACCAAGTATGCCGAGCAGCCATGCGTCGATGCCTTATGCCAAGTGCACACCCATGCGGCGAGACACACCCACGCGACCGAGCGCGCCTATGCGACCGAGCGTGCCTATGCAACCGAACGTGCCTATGCGGCCAAGCGCGCAAGCGCCTAGGCAGCGCACCTATGCGTCGATGGTCAACATCGTGCATCCATGCTTAGTAGGCCGAGCAAGCATACCTAGCAAGCTATGCATCGAGGGTGCGCGGCCACCCTATGCGTTGGTGATGGCCGACTCATGCGATGGCTAAATGGGACTTTGATGAAGGAAGGGTGAGTTGCTATGCGTTAAGGACAAAAGGTAAAGCTAATTGGTGGAAAAACTCTAAGGAAAGATGCCAATAGTTATAGAGCATAAGTCTTAAACAATTTAAGTAGAGAAATATGTTTAAGTATTTAAGTAATTTAGGTAGAAAAAGGAGGATCACACAAAGTTCTAGCAGGAGGTGGACAAAGGAGATTTCATGCAATGAAAGTCTTATCACACTAAGCAGGAGGTGGGTGAAGGAGATTTCATGCAAAAAAGGGAATTTTGGCTGGCAAGCTAAGATGAGAACAACTCAAGGCTAGGCTGGGTAGGCTAAGTGTTGGCAGCTCCAAAGTGAGACAAATAGGAGTTGGGTTGTCACAAAGAGGTGAGTTTGGAATGGCTATAAATAGAGGGGTTGGACGAAAGGGATTTATTAATACCATCATCAAAAAAACTTGTGTTGAGAGCATATTTAGAGTGTTACATTTGAGTTCTTAGGCTGCCAAGTTAATTGAAGATCAAAAGAAACAAAGGTTGCGTTGATGAGGTATTGAGTCAGCCTGGATGCACAGCCAACCCACACCCTGCGCGCATGCCTTGCAGCGCTGCGTCCGTCCGCGTGCCTCGCTCGACGCATCCCGCGCGCTAGCCCAGCACAGCTGCTCCGTCGTACGACGCATCACGCCCAGCGCAATAGGCTATTGTGCATGCCCAACGCATCAGCCCTCTGTGCGGCATAGCACGCCCACCCTGCCTACATCCAAATGCCCATATGCCTACCACAGTCCAAATAACCTGCTAATTTTAGGATTTTGCCTAAATTGGAGTAGAGTAGGCTGGTATTTTCATTATATAATGGTATTTTGGCTATTTTGACATTATCTATTGATATAACAAGTATTAATTGGGGAATTTTAATTGATATGGAGGAATTCTCAGGAAAATATTCTCAAGGTGATTTTAGTGGAAAAACTTGCTTGCGGTGAGTGTTTACTTAGTTTTATGTGTTGATATGTGGATAAATGCATATGTAAGTGCAAAATGCATGCTTATGATGTTATGTTGTTTACCATGATATTGTTTGTGAAATTTCTATGGAAACTGAGATTATACCCGGACTACATAAGTTAGCATGCTTAAAAAAGGTACTTGGCGGGAAAACATAGTCGGCCTTGGTCAGCGGGAAATAATAGTCAGTGACGACCGATGGAAAACATAGTCAAGTAACCTAAGCATGACTAGCGGGAAACGAATTGTCGATATGCACATTGGCGGAAAAAGTGGGTTATAGGAAAGTTTCCATAAAATGTTGTTATGATTGATAATATGTCCATGATATAAACTGCCAAGTATAGCATGGAACTGGAGGATGATGATTGAATGAATGTACACATGACCATGCATAAATTGTACTAGAATTGTGATTATGTGATTGATTTCCCAAAAATATGTTTTGCAAAGAGATTATTATTTTAAAAGCACCACTCACTGGGCTTAGTAGCTCACACTCTTCCAAATGTTTTCTTATATCCCCCTTCTCTCCCCCCCCGGTGGCAAAGCGAAGCGTTTAGGAAGGAGTCTACAAACCACCAAAACACTAGGACTTGGTAAATTCTCAGGGCATGGCTCGGATCATGTGATAAAAGAATATAGGAAATTGAACTCTATGTATGAAAGTTAGATAGATTATTGTAAACATGTTAAAATCTTTAATAGATAAGGGGAGAAATGTTAAATTAAAATGTTGTTTTGGAATACTACTGGTATATCCTCATGCTTCTTTCCAAGTCTTGGGGGCTAAGGCTAGGGAGGGGGTGTGACATCATACTTTTGACAATCTTGCAGACAGGCTCCCAAAACCTGTGTCGAAGTTAAAGTTCCAAAAGTACCTCGAGCTGATAGGCTTTGACGTACCTGAAAAGGATAATATTGATCAGATCTGAAGACACTTGAAGAAAATATAAAGCTAGATTTAAGGTGGAGAGTTGAAAAAGTAAATCCAACGGCTACGTGTTCTTTCTTTTATACATTTCATGTAAAAACTGATCTCCCTTAGACATTTATAAAAAGAAGCTCTCAGTACGTAATGTTTTTATACAAAGAAAAGAAAAAACAAATAGGTTGTACTCACATTTTCTTCAAAAACACGTCTTCCCATGGAAGTAGGCCTTTTCCCTTAGTCGAACCATGTTAAAACACTAGTGTACTTCTTCTTCCTCTTCATCTTCTTCATTTTTAGCTCATTGTTACCTACATTAAAGATAGTGTTATTAAAGCCTTTTAATGTCGATTGCAACTGAAAACCAAGAATCAAATGAAGCCCTTTAAACTGACATTGAAGCTCAGAATCTATCCGTTTTAACAATTATTGTCCTTTTTTTTAAATTCCGTTGTCGAATCCATTTTTTCGGTCAAGAAGTTAAAAACGACATTATATGTCTCGTGTTGGATCAGGAAATGTCCGTCATTGTTTTTTTATTAAAAAGTATATAAACAAAAATTTGCATGGCAAGCCATCAATATTTGTCTTCCACCTATGAATTTATCTACAAACAAGAATCAATATTTCCAATCCATTACATATACTCATCAAATATGAAATAAACACACTAATCACCAATATTTGCATAACAATAACAGACTTTCATAAAATACTTACACCAAGCTATCATTTCTCTCATTCACAAATATCAGTTAGTACTAATTCCATGAATACTTAACACCAAATACCCCATAAACACAAAAATATTATACATAAATCTTCCAATAAACAGATCATGGTTAGATAAATGGTTAACAAATGAATGCAAATTTACCTATATAGGTTTCAATTTTTGAGAAGACTGATGGTGTTGGAGATCGTGTTTGGCTTGCCATGTTTTCAATCCACTAAGTAGTTTGAAAACATTAGTTAAACATAAATACTTCGACTAAGAACTAAGAAAGTTCAATTACACTTACATATTTAGAACTCCATGAAAATCCTCTTGAACCTTACTTCGAAGAGAGTCCAAAACATAAACACAATTTTCTTGTAAATTGATTACAATCAATATCCAATGATAATTATAATAAGTAACAATTTTGAAATATTAGTACGTGTATAATGCAAATTAAAAATAACTTAAGAACTTGTATTTACTTACCCTGTATTATATGGAATAAGGACAAATTGGTCTAAATTAGCCAATTCTAGTTGATTGACTAAATTTCTGGATCAAATATCTTGAGACTTCACATGTGGCGGTATTCTTGCTTGATCAATTATAAAAAACTTCTTCGTAATATCACGACCACATTCATCCCAAAGATACCTAAACAAAGTAAAAGTTATTATTTAAACATGAAACAAAGTATACATGAGTGAATCTAGATGAGTAATACTTACGCAATGTATGTCAAAATACACATGTAGCCTATTTCAACCATATTGCAACATTGGATCAGATCATCGCAACCTAAATAAATAAATTGTCTCTTCCATGTTATATGCTCGTCCAAAGTGATACGGATCATGTCTACATCATTCATGTTATGCATGGCATGTCCATTCAAGAGTTTGATGGTACCATTGGCATCAGTATATTTGCAGGACTGGCGAAAGCTCTTAATTGTTGAATGGTCCTACCATAACCAAAGTTACAAAAATTCAAAGTAGGAAAAATAATAAATAACCAAACTCATATACTGAAAAAAAGGCATACTTTTTTTCTCGTCAACCATAACTACAAGTTCACGAGGCCATGTTACGAAGTTGCCCATTGCTTGATTTAAGGACTCTATTTTACCCTTCACATGAATTGGTATAGGCAAATCTTCTCCAATGGCAATGTCAATCAGAACTTTAACAGTTAAGCATGACACATCATCATCAAATGTTGTGGCTATTGCAATAATATTATCTACAGTTCCTATAGCCAAGTGGCATGGTGTCCCCTTACCAAATTTAAAAGAACTTATGTCATGCATGGTTAAACACGTCTAATATGATTAAAATTCAAAAGTCACAACAAATAAATTATCTCTATATCTTCTTTAGGCATCTTCTTAGTATCTTTTTCTTCAAATGCACTTAGTGCAACACTTCCAACAAATGATTTGGACTAATGAGATTGTCTATTGTGTGTTCTTTCTCTTGACAATTTACCATGTCAAACATTTTTTTCACTAGAGCCTCCTTCAATTTCTTGGCTCATTAAGGACTTTGGTTTTACTAATTTAAAATATTGGGAATGAGAAACAAAATCACCCATTCCTCTAACACGTCCCACCTGTTCCTCTGTACCCAATGCTTTGGTCAAAACATCTTCACCTTCATAGGCTTCAGCCGATTTATCCTGTAAACCATATTACAATTTTCACACAATATCTATATCATCACAAGTTTTAAACATTATATTATGTCATCTTAACTTTGCACAATATAAACATACAATTTGATTGGCACATTCTCAAGTAGCTTCATCAAAGTATTCTTTATTTTTTTCTTTTTCTTGCTTCTTTCCATAAAGTCACCCGATAAGAAGGATCATTCGATAGGTTCTACATGAACATACATATTTAATTAGCATAAACATATTAGAGTAAAAGATTTAATTTAATTAGAAAAACTTACAAATTATTGGGCAAGATTCGCATAACCCTTCCAAGAAATGTGATGATTATATACACATTTCGCACGTCGTTCTTTTTGAAGACGACTGATTTCCTGTACAACAAATCTAGTTGAAGTTACCTATCAAAACAATGATAATGTTGACATTTAATTTATTGTGAATAACTTACATCCCATTCTTCACTCAATCATTCATTGATGAACGATGTCCACTGATCTTGCTCTATATGAGAATATTGTTGGGGAGGAAATTGCAAGACCAAGGGTGACCTTAAATGGAAGTATGAACTTTTGAGTCAATGTTGTCTTGAAAGTCCAAAACTTCCTAGATGGAGATATGAGTATACAATGTTTGGACTTAGAGCAAGTGAATTAAAATTTTAGAAAACATACCATGGCCTTGTGGCCCAATTTTTGTGCGTGAACACTCAGGCAGGTGAAAATTTGAAAACGGACCCAAGGGTTTAGAATGATGAGAAAAAGTCCTGTGCGGAGACAATTTTGGGAATGGAGCTCGTTTGGTGCCCCAAACGGCTATCGGACCCGGCAGGAGTGCCTCGGGGACCAATTTTTGTGTGCGAACTTTCCTGCGAGCGAAAATTTGAAAACGGACCCAGGGGCTCAGAACAATGAGAGAAAGCCGTGCGTGAAGACGATTTTGCAAACGGAGCTCGTTTAGTGCCCCAAATGGCTATCGGGCCCCGTGGGGGTGACCTTGGAACCAATTTTTGTGCGCAAACTTTCCGGCTGGCGAAAATTTGAAAACAGACCCAGGGGTTCAGAACAATGAGAAAAAGTCGTGCGCGAGACGATTTTTGGAACGGAGCTCGTTTGGTGACCCAAACGGCTATTGGGCCCGGCGGGGGTGCCCCGAGGCCCAATTTTTATGCGCAAACCTTCCGGCGGGCGAAAATTTGAAAACATACCTAGGGGCTTAGAACGATGAGAAAAAGCTGTGCGCGCAGACGATATTAGGAACGGAGCTTGTTTGGTGCCCCAAACGGCTATCGAGCCCAGCGGGGGTGCCCCGGGGCCCAATTTTTGGGCGCGAACTTTCCGGTGGGCGAAAATTTGAAAGACCCAGGGATTCAGAATGATGGAAAAAAGTGGTACGCGCAGACGGTTTTGGGACGAAGCTCATTTGGTACCCCAAACAGTTATTGGGCCCCGCAGGGGTGCCTAGGGGCCCAATTTTTGTGCGCGAACTTTCCAGAGAATTTGAAAATGGACCCAGAGGTTCAGAACGATGAGAAAAGGCAGTGTAAGCAGACGATTTTGGGAATGGAGCTCGTTTGGTGCCCCAAACGGCTATCGGGCTCGACAGGGGTGCCCTGGGGCCTAACTTTTGTGCGCGAACTTTCGGATGGGCAAAAATTTGAAAACGGACCAAGGGTCTAGAAAGATGAGAAGTCGTGCGCGCAGAAGATTTTGGGAACGAAGCTCGTTTGGTGCCCCAAATGGCTATCGGGCTCGACGGGGGTGCCCAAATTTTGTGTGCAAACTTTCCAGTAGGCGAAAATTTTAAAACGGGCCCAGGGGTTAAGAACGATGAGAAAAAGCCGTGCGTGCAGATCGTTTTGGGAATGGAGCACATTTGGTGCCAAAACGGCTATCGGACCCGGCAGGGGTGCCCCGGGGCCCAATTTGTGTGTGCGAGTGAAAATTTGAAAACAGACCTAGGGGTTTAGAATAATGAGAAAAAGTCGTGCGCGTAGACGGTTTTAGGAACGGAGCTTGTTTGGTGCCCAAAACGGCTATCGGGCCTAGTGGGGGTGACCTGGACCCAATTTTTGTGCGCGAACTTTCTGGCAGACGAAAATTTGAAAACGGACCCAGGGGTTCAGAACGATGAGAAAAAGTGGTGCGCGTAGACGGTTTGGGAACAGAACTCATTTGGTGCCCAAACGGCTATCGGGCCCGACGGAGGTGGCTTGAGGCATAATTTTTGTATGCGAACATTCAGGTGGGCGAAAATTTGAAAATAGACCCAGGGTTCAAAAAGATGAGAAGTCGTGCACGCAGACAATTTTGGGAACGGAGCTCGTTTGGTACCTCAAACGGCTATCGGCCCGGTAGGGGTTCCCCGGGCTTAAATTTTATGCGCGACGGCGGACGAAAATTTGAAAACGGACCCAGGGTTAAGAACGATAAGAAAAAGCGGTACGCACAGACGATTTTAGGAATGGAGCTCATTTGGAGCACCAAATGGCTATCGGGCCCGGCGGGGGAGCCTCGAGGCCCAATTTTTCTGCGCAAACTTTCCCTGCGCAAACGGACCCAGGGTCAAGAACGATGAGAAAAAGCCGTGCGAGTAGTTGGTTTCGGGAATGGAGCTCGTTTGGTGCCGCAAATGGCTATCGGTCCCGACGGGGTGCCCTGGGGCTAAGTTTTGTGCGCGAACTTTCCAACGAGTGAAAATTTGAAAACAGACCCTGGGTTCAAAACGATGAGAAAAAGCCATGCGCGTAAACGGTTTTGGGAGGAGCTCATTTTGTGCCCCAAACGGCTATCGCTCTCGGCGGGGGTTCCCCGGGGCCCAATTTTTGTGCGCTAACATTTCAAAACAGGCGAAAATTTGAAAACAGACCCAGGTGTTCAGAACGATGAGAAAAAGCTATGGGCACAGACAGTTTTGGGAATAGAGCTCGTTTGTCGTCCAAAACACCTATCGGGCATGACGGGGGAGCCTCGGGGCCCAATTTTTGTGCGTGAACTTTCTGGCGAGCAAAAATTTGAAAACGGACCCTGGGGTTCAAAACGATGAGAAAAAGCCGTGCGCGTAGATGGGTTTTGGAACGGAGCTCGTTTGTTGCCCCAAACGGCTATTAGGCCCGGCTGTGGTGCCCCAGCGCCCTATTCTTATGCCCGAACTTTCCGGCAAGCGAAAATTTGATAACGGACGCAGGGGTTCAGAACGATAAGAAAAAGTCGTGCGCGGAGACGATTTTGTGAACGGAGCTCGTTTGGTGCCCCAAACGGCTATTAGGTCTCGCGGTGGTGCGCAGACGCCCAATTTTTGTGTGCGAACTTTTCGGTGGGCGAAAATTTGAAAACGGATGTAGGTGTTCAGAACGATGAGAAAAAGTCGTACACACAGATGGTTTTGGGAACGAAATTCGTTTACGTTTTGATTGAGTTACGACAGTTTTTAACATTTCCGTATTATGGAGGGGAATTAATGGCTAACGATCTTAGCACATATAAATTTGATTCCAGATTTGCTGTGCAAATAAAAATATCATCTTTATGAATAAACGCTTTATTCAAATTATAAGAAACAGTGTATTTACATTGCAATAAAAACTTTATAGAAATTAGGTTCCTTTTTAGTTCATGAACAATATATACATCATGTAAAATTAGCAACCTATTCCGAAAAGCTAACTGGAGTCCTCTCACTGCCACTGCTGAGACAATGTGCCCAGTGCCTACTCCATCATGTAAAATTAGCAACCTATTCCGAAAAGCTAACTGGAGTCCTCTCACTGCCACTGCTGAGACAATGTGCCCAGTGCCTACTCGCATCGTCATCTCACCAACCTCTAGCTGTCGCCAAGATTTAATCCCCTGAAAAGAAGAACAAACTTGGTTAGTGGCGCCTGAATCAATTATCCAGGTTGAATCATCATTCTCCACTAAACAAGTTTCAAGCACAACTAAATCATATTTACCTTTATGCGCCTTGGCCTTAGCCTTGGCTGCTTTCTTCTCCTTCAGATACCGAGGACAGTTCCTCTTCCAATGTCCATCTTGGTTGCAATGGAAACATTTTCCCTTAGCAACTGGTGGACGCCTCCTCGGGGCGAAGGCAGTGGATTAACAGGTGCCTTCCCTTTTCCCTTATCACCTTTCTTCTTCTTCCCCTTTGCAGAATTAGAAGTAAAAGGTGCAGACTTCGTTCCTAAGGTCGAACCTCTATGGAACATCCTAGAGGATGCAACAACATTTGCCTCACCCTTCTGCCTCTCCTTACTTTTCAGTAAATATTGGTATGTCTGCAACTCGTTGAGGAGAGTTGTAAGGTTATATTTTCACTTTGTTAAGAATCACATTGCTAACAAAGTGTAGGAAGCTCTCCGGAAAAGAATGCAGAATTATGCTAACCTAGCTGCCCTCATCGATGGTAGACCCATTCAACTCTACCACATTGAAGTGGACCATCATGTTTAGCACATGTTCACGAACAGAGGTGTCTTCTTGCATTTTGGAGTTGAATATGAATTTAAGAGCCTCATGCATAAACTGTTCAGATAGTTGTCCAAAAATCCTCCGCAGGGACTTCATGATCTCACGGGCCAAGACTTCAGAAAGACTTGTCAAGATATAGGCTCGGGCCTTCTCATTAGCCCTTGTCCATCGCTCGTATGCCTCCCGAATATTTCGAGTGGCATTTGGAGCTGGAATAGGAGGACAAGCCTCCATGAGAGCAAACATGAAATCCTCGATGATTAGGATCGTCGTGATCATGTGTTTCCATGTTGAAAAATTGTCGCCAGTTAGTTTTTTAGCACTTAACAACGATAAGGTGGCTGTAGCCATTTGAAAAAGTTGCTGAAAATACGAACAAAACTTTATTAGTCTTTGCTAAACCACTTTTAAACCAATTAGTTTTGCAAAACAGTTTCAAGTACCCTAAGTTATAGATTTCTATTTTGCAATGATGCCTCAATGAGTCAGGACAAATGCCACCGGTGGGTTTATCAGTTGCCCCTTAGCTGGGATGAGACATTCTCAACCATTAGGCAGAACCAACTCTTAGAACTGAACCTAACAGCCACCATTTTTTGGTCCAGAGTCCCACCCTAATGCGCTTACCGTAGAGAAAAGACAGATTAGGACAAGAGACTAAGTTACTTATCCTCTTACAGTAGATCATATATAGAAACGCGTAAAACTGTCATCCTTTAGAGGGACACTCCCATGGTGCCTCGAGGCGATGCGTAGTAACTTTATTCAACCTAACGAGGGAGATCGAAGGATATGCTATCACACTTCCCGCTCCCACTTACTATGAACATTCTCTCCATCCACCTTGATATTGACCTACCCAAACACCATCTGTTGGGGGGTCACGCCAAAGGTGCCACGAGGCCGAGGATAGATCTCACGGAGTGGACTATTTAAGAGAAAAGTGAATAGTGAAGCATCTTATGCCCCAAGTACCTCCTACTGAATGTTCTACCTAGGGATTCATTAACCTAGACAATCTGGCTACTGATTTTAGTCTAAGTCATCTTTTTAAACTCTACTCATAAACAACGTTTGTTTATGAAATATGAACAAGTTCAAGTAGTCACTTTTAAACACTTTAATGGACTGTCCTTAACTTGCATGCATGCATCAAATCTATCTAAATTCATCTTTCCAGGTAAGTTCCCAGGTAGGGGTGTTATGTTTCCGTCAACTTAAATACCCCAACCTAGATAGAACCCGCCTTAGACAAAAGGTCCCTTATAGATAGATTTGCTACACTTTAACCTTTTATTAGCCAATTTAATCCTATTAAACTGATTAAAAGATTAAAGCCTTAGGGTTGCTAATCTTATTAGAACCGTGATCTTAGGTCTATGTGATCCATGTTTTAAACATTTTAAAACCATGAATTAAACTTATGTGAGCATGCATGTCTTCTTATTTCTTTTAGTTCTAATTTCTCTTTAACTCTTAAAAAGAAACAACTAAAAAATATTGCGCATAACGAGGCATTTATAACATTTATAAATTAACCTATGTGTCATGCTTCATGCAATGTCTGGTCATTACTATAACTTTTATATAACGCGTAATAACCAAACAAACATGCTAACATTCACCCTTATACTATAACTATTATAATATAAAGATAATGCATGTCAATGCTTTTTATGCATGCATAAATATAACTGTTATATTATATGATGCATGAGCATGCTCTTACATAATTAAAATCATGCTTCTCTAAATTACAAAAAATACAATAAAGAGATGATGCATGAGCATTGCATAACCTAAGGTGGGATTTACTATATGTGCATACCATATGACATATAAAACATACATCGCATGTAATAAACAAAGGATTAATGGACCGGGATGAGTCTTTTAAACCAAAAACAAGAATGAAAAACCCTATCTATTACATTTTTTTCATCGAGCAAATTGGTTCACAGGCGAACCAGGTCTTGAACCGCCAAGAGGTCTTTATCGTGTAGCAAACTCCAGCAGGTAGACGATCGTTCAGCACGCAGTAGACGATAGGAACATAAGATAACGATTACGTAGACGATGACGAGGCTGCGAAGCCTGATCGTCCATGCGAAGCCTGATCGTTTAGTCAGTTACTAAGTGATGAAGCTTGCTAACCTAAACGATTGTCTAGTGCGCTTTAAATGATACATGAGCGTCTCATCGTCTAATCGATGCGTGCAACTTGGTAAACAATTTACCTTGCGATGCTAAGCGATCATTTAGTCAGTTACTAAGCGATGAAGCTTGCTAACCTAACCGATCATCTAGCGCGAGCATTAAACGATACTCAGCGATCGCGTGCCCGATCGCCAATCCGATACGACCAACTCTTGATTGCATACCCCATCGTTTAACCGATGTGTTCAACCACGATCACATACTTCATCTTCATGATGCGATGGAATACGATGCGTAGAACTTCTTCTGCACGATGCGATCAACCCTAGATCGCCTCCTTCCTCGAAGAGCCGCAACCTTTGCCCATATCTTCGACAAATGACTCAAAACTTTAAACATTTTGAATAAAGACTCGATTACAATTATTTATACCCAAAAACACAGGGGCCTTTATAAACAACTGCAAATGTAAAAGGAATTAAACAAATCGAGGCAAATCATCCCGAAAACGTCCATTAATCCGGCACATCCATAACAAATTTAACATTGAAAATAGTGTAGAAATGCGCCCACCATGAATGTATACGTTATTTCGTTGCAACAGATGAAATCGGAGTATCAGAAGCCTGGCTCTGATACCAATTGAAGGATCTCATACTGAGAGTTCCATGAGTGGGTTCAGATCGCCCAGATTTCACAGTGATCGAAACACAAAAGATATACATTCAACACTAACAGTTATGCATATAAACCTAATTATCGGCATGCTCAGAACACAATAATTAACAGGGAAAGGGTTTATACCAGTTGAAGACTCTCTTCGCACGTCTGAACCCTAAGCAGCGAAAACCCTCCAACGGATCTACCAACACTCGGTGGGTATGTCGACTGCAACAGCACGATCAGTACAAGCACGAGCATTACAGCAGGGATGACACCACGAAACCCAGGTATCCTCGGCATGAAAACCCAATGAGTGGGCTTTGGTGAGTTTGGTAGAGGACGAATGACAATACTTCGTGTAGACGACAAGAAAGTGGGAGATGAAAGTGTGCTATCGTATAGTGGAAATGCTTATCGTATAGAATAGCTACATGATCGCGTATAAAAGGCTGAACGATCGTTTAAGAAAAACATATATGATTGTTTTGAGAAAAGGTGAGGTAGACAATCGTTTAGACGAAAGAGCTTCTATCGTATAGGCTCTCACAATCGTTTTCACGAATTCTATTACGCGCAGACGAAAATATGAATGCATGATTGTGAAAAATGAAAACGATTTTCATTTTTAATCCATCGGTTACCATAACCTATGCAGCCCACTTCCCATGTCCAAACGTGGACAAATTAGTTAATTATCAAATAATTAATCGATTAATTTAAATAATAAATAGAATCATATTATATATATATATATCCTATATTTTGATATCATATATCTACTATAGTATTTTCTCATCTACTTGATATAAATCATATTTATATCTAATTTCCTCCAAAATAATGTACCTCATACATTTAGCCAATTATATCATATATAATTAACCAGTCTAATTATATCATATATAATTGAACTTTCTCTTGTCAATTTGAACATTTCAAATTAACCAAAACACTGGTTCTCTACTTTATCCAAGCTACCCAGGTGACCTAATGGACCTGTGGCTCGAAGCTCCAATGGTACGTGAATAGCTAACTAGACTCTTTAGCAACGAGATCCACCATCCGTTAACTGTCAGTGATTCCATTCGGATATATTTCTGTGTCCATCAGATATAACCAATCACGAGTACGATGACCCTTCACAGATGCTCGTAAGTACAACTACGCCAATTTACCGTTTTGCCCCTGTAGTTAAATCTCACTCCTTAAGTACCACTGATTCCTCTAATGAACTACAACATAGTCCAACTATGTGTAAACCTCTCGAGCCAAGAGAAGGTGTGTGGCGCCACATCGTTCAAGCCTCGGAATCAGCACTTAAGGGAGCCATCTATCAACTTACCCCTGCTTCGGGGAAGGAGTGAATTTCATCTTGTCTAGCTGAGTTCCCAGTTCCCAAATCAGAAAAATCCCCAAAATGGTAGGTTTGAATCGGCGACCTGGACACTCGCGCGCATACAAATCAAAGAACCGCCCTCAATGGCATGAGTTCCCAACTCACTCAGGATTGAGGTCATGTTACCTATGGTTATCCTAGTGAAGTGAAGTTTTTGTCATGAACGGTGTTATATAACGAGACATTAACACTTCGTGGTTAGGTCTTATATAAACTCTTTATATAGGACGCTCTCGCTTGCATGTCCCTAACACGAATGATCAGGATCAAGCCATCTATGACAAGTCACAACACTTGTGACCATTTCACAAAGCGGGTCGCGTCCGTAGCGTTACCAGGATATGGTTTCCCTCATTTATCCATTTACTACAGACCATTTTGGTTATAACTCAAGACATGATCCACTTGTATGTCACAACATACATGCTAGAGTCACATATAAATAACAAGAAATTTTATGTTTATCTGTTTGTGGTTACAAATGAAACAAATAACTGAGAAAAACAACAAGATGTAAAGTAAATATCATATATTAATAACACGTGTTCGTATATACTATTTACAAACTACATGACACGAGACTTTAGGGCATCAAACGACTATCGGGCTCGGCGGGGTGCCTCGGCGCCCAATTTTTTACCGCAAACTTTTCAGTGGGCGAAAAATATGAAAATGGACCTAGGGGTTCAGAACGATGAGAAAAAGTTGTGCACGCAGACGGTTTTGGGAACGGAGCTCGTTTTATGCACCAAACGGTATCGGGCCCGGCGGGGGTGCCCCGAGGCCCAATTTTTGTGCGCGAACTTTCCGGTACGCGAAAATTTAAAAACCAACCAAGGGGTTAAGAACGATGAGAAAAAGTCGTGCGCACATATGGTTTCGGGAACGGAGCTCGTCTGGTACCCCAAACGGCTATCGTGCCCCGCAGGGGTGCCTTAGGGCCCAATTTTTGTGCGCGAACTTTCCGGTAGACGAATATTTGAAAAGAGATCCAGGGGTTCAGAACGATGAGAAAAAGCAGTGCGCGCAGAAGGTTTTTGGAACGGAGCTCGTTTGGTGCCCCAAACGACTATCGGGCTCGGTGGAGATGCCTCGGGACCTAATTTTTGTGCGCGAACTCTCTGGCAGGCAAAAATTTGAAAATGGACCCACAGGTTCAGAACGATGAGAAAAAGCTGGATGCTAGATGGTATTGGGAATAGAGCTCGTTTGCTGCTCCAAATGGCTATCGAGCTCGGCGGGGGTGCCTAGGAGCCCAATTTTTTGTGCGCAAACTCTCCGGTGGGCGAAAATTTGAAAACCGACTTTGGGATTCAGAACGATGAGAAAAAGCCGTGCGCATAGACGGTTTTGGGAACGGTGCTCGTTCGGTACCCGAAACAGCTATCGGGCCCGATGAGGGTGCCATGGGGCCCAATTTTTGTGCGCAAACTTTTCAGCAGGCAAAAATTTGAAAACGAACCCGGGGATTCAGAATGATGAGAAAATGTCGTGCACGTAGACAATTTTAGGAACGGAGTTCGTTTGGTAACCCAAACACCTATTGTGCACCGAGGCCCAATTTTTGTGCGCGAACTTTTTGGCAGGCGAAAATTTGAAAACGGACCCTGGGATTTAGAATAATGAGAAAAAGCCGTTCGCAGACGGTTTTGGGAACGGAGCTCATTTGGAACCCCAAACGGCTATTGGGCCCAGCGGGGTGCCTGGGGCCCAATTTTTGTGCGCAAACATTCGGGCGGGCGAAAATTTGAAAACGGAACAAGGGGTTCAGAACGATGAGAAAAAGTCGTGCGCGTAGACGGTTTTGGGAACGGAACTCGTTTCATGCGCTAAACGACTATCAGGGCTGGCAAGTATTCCCCATGGCCCAATTTTTGTTCGCAAATTTTCCGGCGGGAGAAAATCTCAAAAGATACCCAGGGGTTCAGAACGATGAGAAAAAGTCGTACGTAGATGGTTTTAGGAACGGAGCTCGTTTGGTGCCTTAAATGGCTATCGGGTCCGACGGAGGTGCCACATGGCCCAATTTTTGTGTGCGAACTTTCCGGTGGGTGAAAATTTGAAAACGAACCTAGGGATTCATAACGATCAGAAAAAGTCGTGCGCAGACGGTTTTGGGAACGGAGCTTGTTTGGTGTCCCAAACGGTTATCAGTCCCGGCGAGGGGCCCTGGGGCCCAATTTTTGTGCGCAAACATTATGGCGAGCAAAAATTTGAAAACGGACCGAGCGGTTCAGAACGATGAGAAAAAATCGTGCGCGCAGGCGATTTTAGGAATGAAGCTCGTTTGGTGCCCTAAATGGCTATCGGGCCCGACAGGGTACCCGGGGGCCCAATTTTTGTACGCAAACTTTCCGGCAGCATTTTAAAACGAACCTAGGGTTTCAGAACGATGAGAAAATGCCGTTCGCACAAACAGTTTTGGGAACAGAGATTGTTTTGTATCCCAAACGGCTATCGGGTTCGTCAAAGGTGCCCCGCGCGAACTTTCTGGCGGGCGAAAACTTAAAAATGGACCCAAGGGTTCAGAACGATAAGAAAAAATCTTCCGCATAAACAGTTTTGATAATGAAACTCGTTTGGCGCCCCAAACGGATATCGGGCCCAATTGTTATGCGCAAACTTTCCAACAGGAAAAAATTTAAAAACAGACCTAGGGGTTCAGAACGTTAAGGAAAAGTCGTAAGCGTAGATAGTTTTGGGAACAAAGCTCGTTTGGTGCTCCAAGCGGCTATCGGGCCCGGCGGGGTACCACGGGGCCCAATTTTTATGCACGAACTTTCCGGCAGGCGAAAATTTTAGAATGGACCCAAAGGTTCAGAACGATGAGAAAAAGTCGTAGGCACAGACGGTTTTGGGAACGGAGCTCGTTTGGTGCCCCAAACGGCTATCGGGTCCAGCGGGGGTGCCCCAGGGACCAATTTTTGTGCGCGAACATTCCGGCAAGTGAAAACTTGAAAACAAACCCATGGGTTCCGAACAATGAGAAAAAGCCGTACGCGCAGCAGTTTTGGGAACGAAGCTCGTTTGGTGTTCAAACGACTATCAGGTCCGGCAAGGTGCCACGGGCCTAATTTTTGTGCGCGAACTTTCCGGTGGGCGAAAATTTGGAAACGAACCCAGGGGTTAAGAACGATCAGAAAAAGTCGTGCGCACAAACAATTTTGGAGACAGAGCTCGTTTGGTGCCCCAAACGGCTATCGGGCCCTGCGGGGTTGCCCCAGGCCAAATTTCTGTGCACAACATTCTGGCAGGCGAAAATTTGAAAACGGACTGAGGGGTTCAAAACGATGAGAAAAATTCGTGCGCACAGACGGTTTTTGGAACGAATTTCGTTTTTTTGTTTTTAATGCCAAAATCGATCTACTTTAGTGTTGTTTACCTATTATGCATGTGATGTATAATGTTGTTTGATTATGTGTGCATATAGTATTCCATATAGTTTTAAAACCCCACCATAGGAAAAGCATGTGACATGCGTTTGTTATATGTTATAAGTGTTATAAAATATATACTATGCATGCTTAGTTTTAATATAAGTGTTATATTAAAGCATGTTTGATTGAAGGAAGCATGTTATAGATGAATGCTCTAGGGTTATAATTGTTATAATTTATTTTATAATTGTTATAAAATAATCTAGACTTCTAAAATCTATAATAAAGATAAGATGCATGCTCATTTAGGGTTAACCATCGAGCAACCCAATTTTCATAGAAAATAGGTCGATATCTTGTAAAACCGAAGTTAAAAGAAAACTCACCCGACGAGATCTTGGCAAAAAGTCAGATAAAATGACTAAGGTTGAAGGTTTTTAAGTTGACGATCCACGAAACACCTACTACCTAGAGATCGAGCCGGCGTCTGAGTTAGGTTAAATCGATTTTATGAGCATCCGTGAGCGATGTGAAGTAATAAAATTTGTTTATCACCTAGACATCGTAGGTTAAAAATCTAGTATAAAAGTTATACTCGGATGAATCACCTAAACTTAGGATATGTTTAGTTAACCGAAATGTATTGCTAAGTATTTTATACCCTAACCGTCTAGAACACTTCAGCTTGAGAGAAGTAATGTACTTTTAGCTCTAACGTCAATAAGAGTTCACACCGTGAGATTCATGCTTGGCTTTGGGCCACCTTGGGAGCGGACTCCATTCTGAGAGTGTTTGCACGAGACAATACCAAGGTGAATAGGGGAAGTTATTCATAGTAAGTGGGAGAAGGAAGTGTGTCAACACATCCTATGGTCTCTTCCATTAGGTTGCACCGTGAGATTCCTATAATGCGCCTGCATGTCTGCCCTGGAGCGACCTTACCAATCGGAAGGCTGTATTATAGGATTCGGAACTCCGCGAACTCTAGAAATTGATAGGGTTTCTCAGGTCCGTTTTCATTATTGTCTTTCCAACTTCGGGAGCATAATGATTCCGATTTTTTAGGTCTGAAAATGGAGGGTCACACTTACGAGAATTACTAAGTGTTAGTAAATTCTTGACCAAAGTAGCGATAACTGAGTTACTATAGGAATAAGAGTTATTCTGGTGATAGTATCTAGTCAAGATAGTCTTGGTTCAATGGAGGAATAGTCGATCACCCCTCGGTGAAGGTTATTCTAAACCGTTGAAATATCGTTGCAAAATATAATAATGAAGGGTACATTATTAGTTTTTTTTGCTAAACTTGTTTGGATTTAAAAGATTAATGTATTTACTAAAAAGGATATGTTTTTTTTTTCAGCATGACTAGCTCTTTAGATCAACTCTTAGCTTCCGAGAAACTAAACGACGATAATTACTCAACATGAAAAACAAATCTGAATTCAACACTAGTAATAGATGACCTCAGATTTATCTTAACTGAGGAATGTCCTCAAGCTCCTGCCTCAAAAGCTTGAAGAAGTCGAGATCAGCCCAAGGTTGGAAGAAGAGAGGTTGTCTCGACCGAAGCAGTGGGAGACTTGAAGTTGTTTTTCAACGATAGATATATTATACTTAAAGATGTTTTGTATGCTCCTAAAATGAGACGAAATTTAATATCTATCACATGTATATTGGAAAAAATGTATAAAATATCTTTTGAAGTTAATGAAGCGTTCATTTTCAGAAAAAAAATATTCAAATTTCTTCTGCTATATTTGAAAACAACTTATATAAATTAAGACCAACTAAAGAAAAATTTGTCTTAAATACGGAGATGTTTAGAACAGCCGAAACTCAGAATAAAAGACAAAGTTTCTTCTAATGCCTATCTATGGCACTTAAGACTTGGCCACATAAATCTCAAAAGGATTGAGAGATTGGTTAAGAATGGTCTCCTAAATCAGTTAGAAGAAAATTTTGTACCTCCATGTGAGTCTTGTCTTGAGGGAAAAATGAGTAAGAGATCTTTTACTGGAAAAGGTCTCAGAGCCACAATACCCTTTAGAGCTTGCACATTCGGATCTCTGTGAACCGATGAATGTCAAAGCTCGAAGTGGGTATGAATATTTCATAAGTTTAATTGATGATTATTCAAGGTATGGTCATATTTACCTAATGCATCACAAGTCTAATTTTTTTGAAAAGTTCAAAGAATATAAGGTTGAGGTTGAGAACCAGTTAGGTAAAACAATTAAAACACTACGATCAGATCGAGGTGGGGAGTACATGGACTTAAGATTCAAGGACTATATGATAGAACAAGGAATCAAATCACAACTCTCTGCACCTAATATGCCTCAGCAAAACGGTGTATCTGAAAGAAAAAACAGAACCTTGTTGGACATGGTTCGCTCAATGATGAGCTTTGCTAAGTTACTTGATTCCTTTTGGGGACATGCATTAGAGACTGCTGCCTATATTTTGAATAACGTTCCCTTTAAAAGTATATCAAAAACGCCGTATGGGCTATGGAAAGGACGTAAAGGCAGTTTACGTCACTTTAGAATTTGGGGATGCCCGACACACGTGTTGGTGCAAAATCCTAAAAAATTGAAACGTCGTTCAAAACTATGCCTATTTGTAGGTGACAAAAGAAACAAAAGGTGGTCTATTTTACAATCCTCAAGAGAATAAAGTATTTGTATCGAAAAATGCCACATTCTTAGAGGAAGACCACATATGAAGTCAAACACCTCACAGTAGACTAGTATTGAATGAAATTTCCAAAGACGCTACAGATAGAGCTAGTTCATCGACTAAAGTAGTAGATAAAACTAATACATCTGGTCAGTCACATCCTTCTCAAGAGTTGAGAATGCCTCAACGTAGTGGGAGGGTTGTTCATCAGCCTGACCGTTACTTGGGTTTAACAGAAACACAAGTCGTCATACCTGATGACGGCATAGAGGATCCATCGACCTATAAACAGGCGATGAAAGATGTGGACCGTGATCAGTAGGTCAAAGCCATGGACCTCAAAATGAAATCTATGTACTTCAATTCTGTTTGGGAACTGTAGATCAACCGAATGATGTAAAACCAATTGGTTGTAAGTGGATCTACAAGAGAAAACAAGACCAAGCCGGTAAAGTACAAACTTTTAAGACTCGACTTGTGGCAAAGGGTTATACCCAGAGAGAGGGAGTGGACTATGAAGAAACTCTCTCTCCCGTTGTCATGCTTAAGTCGATTAGAATACTCTTATCCATTGTCACCTTTTATAACTATGAAATTTGGCAGATGGATGTCAATACAGCCTTTCTAAACGGCGATCTTGAGGAGAGTATCTATATGGCTCAACCAGAGAGGTTTATTGCACAGGGTCAAGAACAAAAGGTTTGTAAGCTTCAAAAATCCATTTATGGGTTGAAACAAGCTTCTAGATCTTGGAATATAAGATTTGATATTGTGATCAAATATTATGGCTTTGAAGTCGAGTGAAGCATGCGGAGCATGCGAGTCGGATCCGGGCTTTAGGTCGGGTCTGGGAGCACCCTTCTTGGGTCTGGGAGTAAAACCGGGTCTGTGAACATTTTTTTCTTCAGTTTGAAGTCGTCCTCTTTCCCGGAACCGAGCAATTATAACCTAATTTCAACTCTAATGACTCTAACAAATTTACAGACCATTTTTCACACATTAATGCTCATAAACATGTGAGCAATTACAAATTAATACTACAAAAAAAACTTAATTTAATTGCCAAAACCTAAAAACCATTTTAGTTTTCAATCTCAATTTTATCTAATAAATTGATACCCACCACATGCAATTGAGTAAAATTATAACATGCTCTGATACCACATGATGGAAAAGTCGGTATGCACAGCGAAAATAAGAATCAATTCTAATCTAATTGCCCAAATTAAACATGCAACCCTAAATAAATTAATTAGGGTTATTTTGAAATAATACCTTTGAAGCTCCCAAAACTCCTCTATTGCCGCTCAAACACGAACCGGACAACCACTAGAGCTGACCTATATCCTCTGGACTCAGAACCGGGTTGTGGGACCCAATGGATGAAGAACCTGAGAGAGAGAACAAAATGGAAATAGTAGAAGGGATTTTGGGTTGGGTTTGTAACGACCCGACCCCCTGGATTTAAGTTAGGCCTCACATGCATGCATGGAACTTAAAATGACACTCTGTTATGGTGAAATAAATGCTAATTAAATAAGGTAAATTTAAAAGACTTTGCATTTAATTTCAAATACTAAAAACAACGGTAAAGTACCCATAAATCATAAATGATAATAAATAAATCTTGAAGCGATTCTAAATAGTAAGTTTTAAACACCAACACTGAAAGCTAAGAAAAACATGAAAAGAAGTTTAAATCTCATGAGCGGAAGCATAAAACTGGTCCCAGTGGCTCGTTCACGAATTTTGCTTGTCATTCGTCGACACGTCCTACTCTTACCTCAACTTGGTCAAAAAACGCAAAACAAAATCTCCTTAGAACTTCTTTAGCACACTTGAATCAACCTAAAGTTATGGCTTGGTCCAAGACAAATTCCAATACTCGATTTAATTAGCCAATCGATCTTCACTAATTTTCTGCAAAATAAAATGGTATCTAGCTTGATGGTCAATGCCTAAAAACTTCCAATCCTTGAATCCAAGATTTTCCTCAAAATTCCGGCAAAGATCGGGGCAATGGCGGTCGACGACGCGTTGACTTGTGGCTGCCATAGATAGGCAACGTGTGTTGCTATCAAACGACATAAATTGTTTAGGCAAGCAGCTGGTAGTGAGGGTCTTGCATGAGGAAAGTTTGCAAGAGTGGGAGAGAAGGGGAATTTCTAGTTTACAGATTTTATTCAGCAACGATTACGAACAAACCAGAGCTTCAAACAACAATTCAACCGTTCAAAATGAAACTTTATATGTCTCGGACAGGCTGACCAAATGTGAGCACGATCGAACGGTTCAAACTCTGGCGATCGATAATTTTGTGAAAGCTAACGCTGAAAAACCGAATTGCTTTCTCTCCCAATTTTTGACCTCTTTTCACTCTCATTTAATTTCGGGAAAAAAAAATCTCAATTCTTTTATTTTTTCCAAATTTTGAAAAGATAAATAAAATATTTTATCACAATATCTTCAAAATCTCCAAAGATTCTATTAAATTTAGAAATTAACTAACTTTTCAAATTATCTTAATTTAGGCTTCAAAAACCAAAATTAAAGGGCATAGGATCCATCAATTTGATACAAATTAAATCCTTCCAAATATTTAAATCAATTCAAAACCACATGAAATTAATTATCTCTTTTATTTTTATTATTATTTTTTTAAGTTGGCCCTAAAATCCAAAATCAAAGGGAAGCAAAATTCAATATTTTCAAGATAATCAGTTCGAATATCTAATCAATTCAATTCAATTTATCTAATAAAAGTTTTTCAATTATTTCAATTTAATCTCAATTTTTCAAATGAAAGGGAAATTTAAACTCAATAATTTTAGATAATTAACTTAAATTCTCATGAAATTCGGGATGTTACATTCTTTCCTCCTTAGGAAACTTTCGCCCTCGAAAGTTCACGTCCTTAAAGGCTCGTGATACTTAGTTCTTATCTCATCCTCATGCTTCCAAATTGCTTCTTTAGACCGATAAAAAGAACTTTTAATTAGCACTAACTCCATGTTTCAAAAAGTCTTCACCTCTTACCATGAATTATATAACTTATCTGAGATAATATCATGTTACTCTTTAATCTTAAAATAAACACATAACACCATTTAGACCCTCCTAGCACGAGTCTGAAATTCTCATTAAAATGAGGCTCTTAAAGTCTCCATAAAAATACATCACCATAACCTCATAATAGCTGTAACCATTACCTAATGTCAGTTTCTAAGATAAAGACCTTCATGATTTCATATATCTATATTGAGAATGTTCACACTCCATAGAATGGGTCACCTCACTGTCCTGCAACAGAAAATATATCTCTCGTGGCATCTTAAATCTAAGATTCAGAATTCGGATTCGACATCAAATTGCCCTGACAATCCCCTGCAACCGAGATACACTATCATATTCAATTCGTAAAAGTTGATACAAAGTCGCGTGAATCATCTTTCTTTCCTAATAAAAAAAGTTCATGTGCTCCAAGAAAAAACATTAAGGCACATATTTACTTTGCTAAATGGTTCTTGTATAAGTGACTTAGGCTATTCCAACTCTGCTAGAGTCCTTCTATGAGGAGTCTTAAGAAAAGGAGTTGCTCTCAACTCATGTTCATCTCTAGTGCTAGGGGTCATTGTGGGAGATCAAATTTACTCAACCTTAATACTCATATAGCTTGTTTCTACTTGGAGCTAGATTACTTTCACCTTAAAAAAAAATCGATGGCTTCATTAATTCCGATAACGAGGGATCTGTTACTAGGCCACAGGGACTATCTAGACTTACGTAGTAAGTCAGCCTACAGAACCCAAAACATAGGCTCTGATACCAACTGTAACGACCCGACGCCCTAAGACTTAAGTTAGGCTGTTACTAAACACATGCATGCGTGGAACTTAAAACGACACTCTGTTATAGTAAAATAAATGCTAATTAAATAAAGTAAATTTAAAAGACTTTGTATTTAATTTCAAATATTAAAAACAACAGTAGGGTACCCGTAAATCTTAAATGATAATAAATAAATCTGGAAGCGATTCTAAATAGTAAGTTTTAAACATCAACACTGAAAGTTAAGAAAAATATGAAAAGAAGTTTAAATCTCATGAGCGGAAGCATAAAACTGGTCCCAGTGACTCGTTCACGAATTCCAATTTTCATTCGTCAGTACGTCTCTACTCTTACCTCAACTTGGTAAAAAAAATGCAAAACAAAATCTCCTTAGAACTTCTTTAGCACACTTGAATCAACCAAAAGTTGTGGCTTGGTCCAAGACAAATTCCAATACTCAATTTAATTAGCCAATCGATCTTCACCAATTTTCTGCAAACCAAAATGGTATCTAACTTGATGGTCAATACCTCAAAACTTTCAAACCTTGAATCTAAGGTCTTCCTTAAAATTCGGCAAAGATCGAGACAATGGCAGCCGACGGCGGGTTGACTCGTGGCTGCCATAGATAGGCAACGTGTGTTGCTGTTGGACGGCATAAATTGTTTAGGCTAGCGGCTGGTAGTGAGGGTCTTGCATGAGGAGAGTTTGAGAGAGTAGGAGAGAAGGAAACTCTATATGTCTTAGACAGGCTGACCAAATTTCAGCACGATCCAACGGTTCAAACTCTGACAATCGATAATTTTGTGGAAGTTGTCGCTGAAAAACCGAATTGCTTTCTCCCCCAATTTTTGACCTCTTTTCACTCTCATTTAATTTTGAAAAAAAAAAAATCTCAATTCTTTTATTTTTTCCAAATTTTGAAAAGGTAAACAAAATATTTGATCACAATATCTTCAAACTCTCCAAAGATTTTATTAAATTTAGAAATCAATTAACTTTCAAATTATCTTAATTTAAGCTTCAAATTCCAAAATTAAAGGGCATAAAATCCATCAATTTAATACAAATTAAATCCTTCCAAATATTTAAATCAATTCAAAATCACATGAAATTAATTATCTCTTTTATTTTTATTTACTTATTTTTTTAAGTTGGCCCTAAAATCCAAAATCAAAGGGAAGCAAAATTCAATATTTTGAAGATAATCAGTTTGAATATCTAATCAATTTCAATTAAATTCAATTTAACCAATAAAAGTTTTTCAATTATTTCAATTTAATCCCAATTTTCCAAATGAAAGGGAAATTTAAACGCAATAATTTTAGATAATTAACTTAAATTTTCCTGAAATTTGGGATGTCGAGTTTTTTATTTAGCCCAATTTTAGAAAACTATATTGGTAAAAAGTCCAAAAGTCTTTAATCCAAAATCACAAGCCCATATTTATAGAAAAGAGTCATGCAAAATTGCATGAAAAAACTTCATAAAATCCCAACACCTAAAATAGTCAACACCCAGCTCACTATTTTGTTAGTGGAATTATCCAACAAAAGTTTGGATTTTCCCACTAACTTTAGTCAAAGTGCAAAATAGTCATTTGGTCAAAGTCAAACATTGACCAAAAAGTCAACAATTTTGACTTTTTATGATTTGTTCCGTGTTGACTAATTTTGACCTCCCGAGCATGAATCCGCATTCATTTTCTCAAAATTCAAATAACATTTGAATATAAGGTCGGTCAAAGTTTGACTTTTCAAAGTCAAAAGTCAACTCTGACTTTTTACATCTGTGACCATTTCCATTATTTTCGAGCTTTCGAATATGAACGTATTCATATTCTTGATATTTAAATTACATTTAAATATTAAAGTTGTATCTCTAAACTGAAAAAATTGGCCACTATATCACATATACTTGTCGGTTTCTCTCTCTTCACCTAATTCGAACAATTCTAATTATTCTATCATATTGTTCTAAGTTTATTCCATATGAGCTAGTAGGGGAACTTAATGGACCTGTAGATCATGGGATCTAACGATCCGAGATTAGTTGGCTAAACTCTTTAGATGGAGCTAATCAACATTCGTTAACTCATGGGTCATTCCACTATAATCTCGTAGTTGCACTCCCCTCACTATAGATATATTTGTGTCCATATGATATAACCATGATTAGTAAGTTAATCCTTCACATGTTGTTCGTAATCTCGGTTGGGTCATAAAAACCATTTTACCCCCGAGACTACATATTATTCCTTAAGTTCCACTGATCTTCTAATGAACAATTGATTTAAGGTCCAACATATAAACCGAACCCCACTCGGGCCTATGAGAGGGTGGGACCCTTATTCAAGACCTAGATTTAGTACTAAAGGGAACAACCTATCTACTATCCCTATAATGGGTAGGAGTGAATTTCGTCTTACACCCTATATTCCCAACTATCCACCTGATCTTACCTCTGAAATGAGAGGCTTAATGGGCCAGCGATAATGAGCTGCCCTCACCTATGCAGATCTAAAGATAATTCCGAGTGAACAGGAGTTCATAGTTAGCTCAGGATTAAGATTAAGTTACCTAGGTCATCAATTAACGAAATAGTCAGTTTTATACATTAAATGGCATTTAGAACGTAAAAGTGACTATTTCATGGTTCAGTCTTATCTAAACTATTTACATAGGATGCCCCAATTTTCATATCTCCACATGAACGGTTTAGGATCACATCGTTTGTACTAACTACCAAATGGGCTGCATACATAGTGTCCCCAGAATAAGGCGTCCAACCTTATTTCTATACTATAAACCATTTTGGCTATATATATTTGAACTTGATCCACATTCATGTCACTGTATAAAGTTCAAACTTAAACTTAATAATCTCGGAACCTTAGTTTATTGGATTCATGAATATAGCATTTAAATTTACTAAAGATTTTCAATAACAGTTTTATTGAACAAAAATATGATATTACAAATTACGAGTTTTAGGACATAAAATCCAACACGTTTGGTGCCCCAAACGGATATCGGGCCCGGCGGGGGTGTCCTAGGGCTCAATTTTTGTGCGCGAACTTTCCGGCGGGCGAAAATTTGAAAACGGACCCACGGGTTCAAAACGATGAGAAAAAGCCGTGCGTGCAAATGATTTTAGGAACGGAGCTTGTTTCGATTGCCAAACGGCTATCGGGCCCAGCAGGGGTGCCCCGAGACAATTTTTGTGTGCAAACTTTCTGGCGGGCAAAAATTTGAAAACGGACCAAGGGGTTCAAAATGATGAGAAAAAGGCATGCGCAGACGGTTTTGGGAATGGAGCTTGTTTCGTGCCCCAAACGGCTATCGGGCCCGGCGGGGGTGCCTCGAGACAAATTTTGTGTGCGAACTTTCCGGCGGGCGAAAATTTGAAAACGAACCAAGGGGTTCAGAAAGATGAGAAAAAGTCGTGCGCGCAAACGATTTTGGGAATGAAGCTCGTTTGGTGCCCCAAACGACTATCGGGCCCAGCAAGGGTGCCCCGAGGCACAAGTTTTGTGTGCGAACTTTCCGACGGACGAAAACCTGAAAACGGACCCAAGGGTTCAGAACGATGAGAAAAAGTCGTGCGCGCCGACGATTTTGGGAACGAAGCTCGTTTGGTACCCCAAATGACTATCGGACCTGTCTGGGTGCCTCGGAGCCCAATTTTTGTGCGCGAACTTTTCTGCGAGCGAAAATTTGAAAACGGACTCAGGGGTTCAGAATGATGAGAAAAGCCATGCATGCAAACGGTTTTAGGAACGAAGCTCGTTTGGTGCCCAAACGGCTAACGGGTCCGGCGGCTGTGCCCCAAGGCACAATTTTTGTTTGTGAACTTTTCGACGAGCGAAAATTTGAAAACGGACCCAGGGGTTCAGAACGATGAGAAAAAGCCGCGTTCGCAGACGGTTTTGGAAACGGAGCTCGTTTGGTGTCCCAAACGACTATCGAGCCCGACGGGAAAGCCCTGAGGCACAATTTTTGTGCATGAACTTTCCCGCGGGCGAAAATTTGAAAATGGATCCAGGGTTCAGAACGATGAGAAAAAGTCGTGCGCGTAGACGATTTTGGGAACGGAGCTCGATTGAAGCCCCAAACTGCTATCGAGACCAATGGGGGTGCTTGGAGGACAATTTTTGTGGGCTAACATTCTGACGAGCGAAAATTCTAAAACAGACCCGGGCCCGCCAAGGGTGCCCTAGGCCTAATTTTTGTGCACGAAATTTTCGGCGGGCAAAATTTTGAAAACGGACCCAGGGGTCCAGAACGATGAGAAAAAGTCGTGCACACACAAGGTAAGGAAAGGAGCTCGTTTGGTGCCCAAAATGGCCATCGGGCCCCGCGGGAGAGCCCTGGGACCAAATTTTTTTCAACGAACTTTTCGGGGCTCGAAAATTTGAAAACGGACCTAGGGGTTCAGAACGATGAGAAAAAGTCGTGCACAAACGGTTTTGGGAACGGAGCTCGATTGAAGCCCCAAACGGCTATCGGGCCTAGTGAGGGTGCCTCGGGCCCATATTTTATACACGAACTTTCCGGCTTGCGAAAATTTGAAAACGAACCCAATGATGCAAAACAATGAGAAAAAGTCGTGCGCACAGACGGTTTTGGGAATGGAGCGCGATTATCAGGCCTGGGGGTGCCCCGAGGCCCAATTTTTGTGCGCGAACTTTCTAGCATGCGAAAATTTGAAAGGGATTCAGAGCGATGAGGAAAAGCCGTGCGCTCAGACGGTTTTAGGAACGAAGCTCGTTTGGTGCCCTAAACGGCTATCGGGATCAACGGGGGTGCCCCGAGACAATTTTTGTGTGCGAACTTTTCGGCGGGTGAAAATTTAAAAACGGACCCAAGGCTACAGAACGATAAGAAAAAGTCGTGCGCGCAGACGGTTTTGGGAACTGAGTATGATTGAAGCCTCAAACGACTATCAGGCCTGGCGGAGGTACCTCGGTGCCCAATTTTTGTGCGCGAACTTTCTGGCAGGCAAAAATTTAAAAATAGACCCAGGGATTCAGAACGATCAGAAAAAGTCGTGCGTTTAGACGGTTTTGGGAACGAAGCTCGTTTGGTACCCCAAACGACAATCGGGCCCGACGAGGGTTCCTCGAGACAATTTTTGTGTGCGAAATTTCCGGCAAGCGAAAATTTGAAAACGGACCCAGGGGTTCAGAACGATGAGAAAAAGCCGTGCGCACACACAATTTTGGGAACGGAGCTCGTTTTGTGCCCCAAATGGCTATCGGGCTCATAGGGGTGAACCGGGGCCCAATTTTTGTGTGAGAACTTTCCGAAGGACGAAAATTTGAAAACGAACCCAGGGGTAGAGAATGATGAGAAAAATTCGTGCCCATAGATGATTTTTGAAATGGAGCTCGTTTGGTGCCCCAAACAGCTATCGAGCCTTTCAGGGGTGCCTCAGGAGCCAATTTTTGTGCACGAACTTTCCGGCGTACGAAAATTTGAAAACAAATCCAGGGGTCCAGAACGATGAAAAAAAAATCGTGTGCACACACAATTTTAGGAAAGGAGCTCGTTTAGTGCCCCAAACGGTTATCGAACTCGGTGGGGTGCCATGGAATCAAATTTTTGTGTGCGAACTTTCCGGCGGGCGAAAATTTGACAACGAACCCAGGGGTCCAGAACGATGAAAAAAAGTCGTGTGCGCACACGATTTTAGAAAAGGAGCTCGTTTGGTGCCCCAAACGGTTATCGGGACCGGTGGGGGTGCCCCGATGCAAAATTTTTGTGTACGAACTTTCTGGCGGGCGAAAATTTGAAAACGAACTCAGGGTTCCAGAACGATAAGAAAAAGTCGTGTGTGCAGACGGTTTTGGGAACGGAACTCGTTTGGTGCCCCAAACGGCTATCGGACTCGGCGAGGGTGCTTCGAAGCCCAATTTTTGTATACGAACTTTTCGGCGGGTGAAAATTTGAAAATGGACCCAGGGGTTTAGAACGATGAAAAAAAAGTCGTGTGTGCAGACAGTTTTGGGAACGGAGCTCGTTTGGTATCCCAAACGGCTATCGGACCCGACGGGGGTGCTTAGGAGCCCAATTTTTGTGCGTGAACTTTCCGACGGGCGAAAATTTAGAAACAAACCTAGAAGTTCAGACTGATGACAAAGAGCTATGTGCGCAGACTATTTTGGGAACGGAGCTCGTTTGGTGGAACGGCTATCAGGCCCGACGAGAGAGCTCCGAGACCGAATTTTTGTGCATTAACTTTTCGACGGGCGAAAATTTGCAAATAGACCCAGGATTCAGAACGATGAGAAAAATTCGTGCGCGCAAACAATTTTGGGAACAGAGCTCGGTTGAAGCCCCAAAGGGCTATCGGGCCTGGCGAGGTGCCCCAGAGACCAATTTTTGTGCGCGAACATTCCGGTGGGCGAAAATTTGAAAACGGACCCATGGAATCAGAATGATGAGAAAAAGTCGTGCGCACCGACGTTTTTGGGAATGGAGCGCGATTATCAGACCCGGCGAGGGTGCCCTGAGACACAATTTTTGTGTACGAACTTTCCGGCAAGTGAGAATTTGAAAACGAACTCAGGGGTTCAGAACGATGAGAAAAAGTCATGCGTGCAGACGATTTAGGCAACGGAGCTCATTTGGTACCCCAAACGACTATCAGACCCGGCGGGGGTGCTTCGGATCCCAATTTTTGTGCGTGGACTTTCCGACAGGCAAAAATTTAAAACAAACCCAGAGGTTCAAACTGATGAGAAAAAGTCGTGCGCGCAGATGGTTTTGGGAACGAAGCACGATTATTGGACACGGCGGGGGTGCCTCAGGGCTCAATTTTTGTGTACGAACTTTCCGGCAGGCGAAATTTTGAAAACGGACCCATGGATTCAGAACGATGACAAAAAGCTTTACGCTCAGACGATTTTGGGAACGGAGCTCGTTTGGTGCCCCTAACGGCTATCTGTCCCAGCGGGGGTGCCTTGATGCACAATTTTTATGTGCGAACTTTCCGTTAGGCAAAAATTTGAAAACAGTCCCAGGCGTTCAAAACGATGAGAAAAATTCGTGCGTGCAGACGATTTTGAGAACGGAACTCATTTGGTACCCCAAACGGCTACGGGCTCAGCGGGGATGCCCCAGGGCACAATTTTTGTGCGCGAAATTTCCGACAGGCGAAAAATTAAAAATAGACACAGGACTTCAGAACGATGAGAAAAAGCCGTGCGCGTACACGATTTTGGGAACGGAGCCCCTTTGGTGCCCCAAACGGCTAGCGGGCCCGATGGGGGTGCCCCGAGGCCCAATTTTTGTGTGCGAACTTTTTGATGGGCAAAAATTTGAAAACGAATCCAAGGATTCAAAGCGATAAGAAAAAGTCGTGCGCGCTGACGGTTTTTGAAATGGTGCTCGTTTGGTAACCCAAACGACTATCGGGCCCGGAGTGGGTGCCTAGGGACCCAACTTTTATTCATGAACTTTCCAGCGAGCGCCAATTATGAACTTTTATTCATAACTAGGGACCCAATTATGAACTTTTATTCATAATTGTTTTGACGTACAACAAGTACGTGACCAATGTCCAGTCATTCTGCTTCGGAAGCATTTATTTTCAACACTCTTTGAACTCTTATCTTGTGGAGTTTTTCCTTTGTGATCATCATTTTGTGTGGTTCTTTTGAAATTTGAATGATTAGAACGACCACCACGAAAATAATAATTATTTCTTCATCTGCCACGGTCACGACTTTGACCACGACTACGATCTCAATCACGATTATTAACATTCATAGCATTCACTTCAGGGAATTGTATTATTCTAGTTGGTCGAGATTCGTGGTTCTTCATCAATAACTCGTTATTTTGTTCGGCCACGAGAAGACATGAAATTAGTTTAGAATATTGTTTAAAATCTTTCTCTCGATATTGCTACTGTAAGAGCATATTCGAGACATGAAATGTAGAAAATGTCTTCTCTAACATACCAACATCAGTAATTTTCTCTCTGCATAACAACAATTTTAAACTGATTTTAAATAATGTGGAATTGTAATCACTTACTGATTTAAAATCTTGTATCCTTAAATGCATTCACTCATAATGAGCTTTAGGAAGAATAACTGCTTTTTGATGATCATACATTTCATTCAAATTTTTCTACAAGATACGAGGCTTTTTTTATTGTAAGATACTCTATTCTTAATCCCTCGTGGAGATGATGACGAAGAAAAATTATAATTTTTGCTTTGTCCTGACTGGATGTCATATTTTCTTCTTTAATTGTTTCTCCCAAGTTCATAGCATTCAGGTGAATTTCGGCATCGAGCACCCATGACAAATAATTACTGCCATTAATGTCAAGGGTTGCGAATTCTAATTTTGTAAGGTTTGTCATGACAACACTTTATGACCTACCTTTAGCGATGGAAACAACATGAGCTCGTACTGATATCGTCTTGTGAAATTGAGGAGCACAACGAATATGGAGAAAATATAATATAATAATATATAAATATAGAAATAACCAAATAAATAATTATAACATAATAATAAAATAAAATAACTAAAATTATGAAAATTTAATAATATGAAAATCTCATTAAAATTTGAAGTGGATTTCTCACCAATGTGTGTGATTTTTATCATCCACCAGATGTCACTATTTATAGGCAAAGTAACAAGTAGGATGTGGTTTTGTATATACACCAAGTATGAATAAGTACAAGACACATAGACAAAATGAAGATTAACACGTGACTTTTAAAACACTAAGCAATGGATATCTATTTATTTTTGTAATATTTATAATAATATTTTCGTTAATTTAATTTATTATTTTAATTAATTGAAGTTTTTTACCTTTCAAAAGTATATGTAACCTTTACATTCTTTAAAATGCTCCGAAAAATCGTGATTCATTATTATAAAGTGTTTTTTTTTAATTTAATTATAATTTAAAATGAACTATTAATAACCATTTATTTTTTAAGATTTTTTTTTTCTTCAGATAATTACTTTTTCGTGACCTTTCAAAAATCAATCGGACATTTATACTTTTTAAGGTTGCTTGGAATTTTGTTATTTCATTATTAATGAAGTGATTTTTAGTTGATTATTTATAAAGTTATTTTCTCATACTTTTAATTATAACTAGTGATCAGACACTGCATCGCACGTGATTTTGTAGACATAATTTTTTAACGTAAAATTTTAATACTACTAAATGAAATATTTTTATTCATTTCAATGAGTAAGATTTGATATTTTAAATTTGTAATGTAAGATGAAAATCTCTTAACATGAATTGTAGGGTAAAATATATATTCTGATTTAATAGACTTTTCATTATGTTTAAATGTAATCTGATTACCTTAAATTTAAAAGTAAGTAAATTATATAAAAATGAAAAAAAATAGATGGATGGATAAAATTAAAATTCATATATATGATGTAATTGCAACTAAAGTATATTTATTAGATTTTTCTATTTAAGTTAAGAAGTCATTGTATTTTTTTTTTTTGTTGTTGTTATTATTCTTTTAAGTTTGTATAAATGGCTAGGTCCGTAACTGTTCTATTTAATTTACATGGGTGGGGTACGTTAGTTAAGAATTTGCAAATTTTTTTCTTGTTTGTAAAAAAATGATTATTATTATTATATATTTTTTACAATTTTATCATATATTTATAGAAATGATGTATGTTATATTTTAAATTGTAATACAGATGTCATCTCTAAATTATTTAACAAAGAAAGTAAAATACCATACTTGTTTAATTGATTTTATAATTTATATTAACATTCAATGTTTTTTAAAATATTTATTTTCATTTTTATTATTTCTATTTTTTTCAAAAAGAAAAGTTAGTTGAGATTGTTTTTAAGGAAGTTACTATGGGTTTTTTCGTGTGTTACATGGAATGTTTAAATTAGGCAATTAACCGTAGGAGCAATGGAAGAGTAAAATAGTAATTATAAAAAAAATAAAAGGACGGTAAACAAAGATTCTCCCATATTGTCCCATTTAATATAACTAGCTAGTCTAAAAATACTGTTGATAATTGGACCAAATCGACGGCGTCATGACAATGGAAGAGAGGGGACCGATGTGATGTAGCTTGTGCTGAACCAGACAACGAAGAGAAGAAAAAAAAACTAAATACAATATATTTTGTAGATACACAACCCATATATTTAGTAAAATATATTTACATTAACAATTTATATATATATATATATATATATATATATATCATATCTAAATTGCCAATGAAATCTCAAAGCAAGTCCACCCTAACAATTTAGTGCAATTTCTTTTTTGGTTGTTAATAATTGGCCACCATAAAAATTTATATCTCTCCATTTTTTCCCATCTTTTTACTAAATATCCTCCCTTGGTTTCCTTCTTTCACAAAAAAAAAAAAAAAAAAAAAAATCACCTTGATCCATAAAAGACTTCATTATGAGAGCCTTGGGTGTTGGTGACAATAGAAATCCACTGCATAAAGAAACCAATACAATAGATATATGAAGGAGGATCGAGACCATTATAAAATAGAAAAAAGAAAAGAAGAAGATAGATATACAAAGGAGGATCGAGACCGTTATAAAATGGAAAAAGCAAGAAGAAGAAGAAGAAGAAGAAGAAGAAACTCACTTTGATCCATAAAAGACTTCCTATTTGAGCCTTGGCAATTATAATGTGATGGAATGTGTCGAAGTGATGCAATTTTGTAGAGGGATGTATCTATATGAAGTGATGTGTCAAAAGAATTCGAATTCAAAAATAGAAAATAAGGAAAACTATTTACACAAAATAGCAAAATTTAATCTAATAGAAGTCTATGAAATCTATCCGTGTCTTTTTTTTTTTTTTTGCTATTTTTATAAATAGTTTGTCATTTTTTCTATCTCTTAGAATTTTCCTAATAAAAATTTTGATAATTAATTAAAAAAAAAACATCGTCCGAACTATATTGTTAAATTTTAAAATAAATGAACTAAATTGTTATAGAAATTACATTATTGTTACAAATTTGAAAAGTAAAAAAAACTAAGAGTGTGTTTGATTTAACTTTTCATGTGTTTACTTTTGAAGATAAATCATTTTGGAAAAAAATTGAAGTGTTTTGGCAACAAGTCAAAATAGTTTTGAAAACACTTCCAAAGTGTGTATTTTAAACCATTTTTTATCAACAAATTTTAAATAAAAATGATTTTATTTAAAAACACTTTTTTCTTTAATCACTTCAAAGAGGACCTAAAATCTTTATAATATAAAATTTAGGAATTAAATTGTAAATGATCAAAATTGTTGGAAAGCAATTTTAATCACTTCAAAGAGGACCTACAGATCAAAAGCGTGTATCATCCCGCTACTTTTATGGCCTCTTGCAATGGACTTTCTCTTCCTCCAAGGCTCCCGCTATCTCTCTTTGGAAAGCAAAAGTGCTTCCCAAAGCAAAGCTTTGTGTCTGGAGAGTGACCCCTCCTTTCTGTTTACAAGGATTTTGGTTGCCATCACATCTATGAGGGTGTGGATGTAGACAAGATTGAGAAG